>NW_010144268.1:0-41259 GCF_000699245.1 Pterocles gutturalis
TTCCATCTACCCCTTTAACTCTCTCTCCCTGCCCTCGGATGGGGCCGGATACTGTGTGAGCGGGTGTGTGGTTTTGGCCCCCAGCCAAGGGCTAACCCATCACAACCAGCTAAAGTAGAAATTCTGTCAATGAATAATATCTTTTCAATATCAGGCATATCATGTGATGATGAATATCACATATACTAACTTTTAATTTTAGATTGCTCCTTTTCCCCCAAACATCCACACACACAAAGAACAGACTCCTTCCTTCTTCAAAACTTCTGCTCTGGATACTTGAAGCCCAGACCCTCTCTATAAGGTTGATGTGTAACTCAACTGAGGATATAAATGGAGTTTTTTGAGCTATAAGACTGCCAAGTCAGCTTCCTGCCACCTCTACTCCCAGCAAGTATTTCTGCACAAGAACATTTTATTATATCTTAATATCCTGAGAGAAATAAAGTCAATTAGAGTAACACAAAAATATGGGCTAGATGTTAAGCTTGTGGAGGAAATATTTTGATACGGCTCCTCTCTTCCAAATTACCTCTCATCTTCCTCTTTTCTTTTCATCCTCCTCCAAGCAATATGATACACAATAGATGAAATAGATGAGTAGGTTCTTTGTGATTCAGAACCTCCCAAAGAGAAAAGGGAAAATGTCTATTTTAATTTACTGTGGGTATATATTGACTCAGCACACCCTCATGCCACTTCTCACTTCTTGCCTGGCCTATGATCCTCATCTAGCCACTCTCCACTCCTTCCTCCTGGACTGACTTAGAGGCTTTTCATACTGCATTTCCTAATTAGGGGTTTCGTGTCACAGCCTACTGGGACAGAAATTGGCTCATACTTACTCATGCCATATGTAACATGCTTGCAAAAGAATCTGAGACACATTTTGTCATACCCAGATTAAACATGGGCACTTTCAGGGCAGCCTCATCCATCTTCCATGGAGACTTGATGGTCATAAAACACATTGGCAATTGTGGGATATATTAAGACAGCCTTCTATTGTAACCAAACCACATCCCTTTAGCTGAAAATAAAGATGTTGATACTTATAACAGCCAAAAGTCCACAAGCATGTTTTTCCATGTAACATCTGGAAATACCTCCTCTGGAAAATGGCAACGCATGGGTTAGATTCAGTATCTGATGTGCCATTTTCACTGATGGTGAAGTTAAGGGTAAATAAAAATGCCTTTTTTAAGATTTTGACAAAATATTATTCATGCACTTTCTACTGCCCACCCTGGGACTTCAGGGATGGATTTACTCGTTCTTTTATTTACCACCATACCACTGATTGCCAGAGGCACCATTTCCTAGTAAGACAGCTTCTGAAAGCTAATTATGGGTGATGTGACAAAGAGTAACCCCCTAGTGAGTTGGATGCCTTCCTTAGGAAGTAATAATTTAGTACTATAGCAGACTATTCTATGCTAATTGTCTTGGATCTAACTACAGTTAGAGGCAACGTGATGTTTGTAATTCCTGAAAAGTCGCATTCTCTTCCTTGTTTCAGATTCTGCAGCAGGTTGATCTGAGACTCCTGTCCAGTGTCTGTTTAATGAAATTGCTTGTTGTTGTGGTCTCAGTCCATTCATCATTTAAAAATTTGTGCAGAATTTGTACCCCAGATGCTTTTAAAGTCAAGTAACAGCAACCACTTGAAAAATTGCTGCTCTGACTTCCTTTGAAGACTCCTTTCAGCACAGAAACAACCATAGCTTAATCACAATTTTATTTGAAAAAGCAGAACACATATTTAGTTTGATTACATTTTGAGTTCCTGAAGGCCAGATGCTGTTCCCACTGGTATCTGTGGCAAAACTCCCATTGACTTCAATGGCAACAAAAGCAGCCACTTAGTTTGCATAATCTGCTGAAAGTAAATATTTTAACACTTGTTATCTGTGATATTTAAGTACCTAATAAAAATGTGCATGTAAAACTGGATCATATTTATTTAAGCTGGTAAAAAGGTGACTTTCAAATAGGACAAAATATAGGGCAAAAACATTCTGTAAATGAAGACTCAATAAATAAAGATTTTTTTCCACTTTTCCTCCCCCAAAGTAGAGCTTATGCTTTTTAATAATGTCACAGAAATATAGCTGTGAACACTGAACATAAATAAAATGAACTTATTATAGAGATAAAATGACACATAATGACTTAAAGTTCTGAATTCTTCCACCACAACACACGCATATATATTTATATAAGGAAAAGATAAACTGAAAAACTATTCTACTTTGAGCTTATTCCTGCAAAAACCATCTCAGCCCAGTTGCTAATACGCTATTTACCCATTAAAGAATGTCGCTATAGTTACAGTATCTATTTCTAAAATAGTCTGGTAATGTGAGAGAGTAGATGAAGAATGTAGAACAAACAAGCTTTCATATTTCTTGTGCTTGTATTTTGTTACTTGTACATGAAAATTAAAAACCCCTTTACTGCTGTCTCTGTTTCGAATTAGAGCCTTAGAACCTCTGTATTCAGTGGACCTTTTTCTTGTACATCTGGTGTTACAGGAGCTAACTTCTATGACTCATATAAAGACTCCAGCACAAGGGTTTAACTAAAATTTTCACTATAAGAATTTTATGAGTGATTATTTAGGAAGATGATCAAAACATCAAGATTTTACTTAGTCATCCCAGATCTCATTTGGAAAATGAGAAGATGGAAACAACATTTTTTTACTGATAAACCAAGCAAAACAGGTAATTGCACAATGTCAATTTTACACAGCCGTATTTCAGCCCAGAGCTAAACTTTGGCTGTGTTTCCCATGAAGACATACTAGATCTGCTTGATCTTTCCACCCTAAATTAGCTTTTGTGAAACCATTTAACTGTATCTGAGAGTATTTACACCACAACACAACTGCTTTGTCTTGTGGTAGTTTTGCACCAAAATTATAGGGCACGGTGCAGTTATGTCTAAGCAATGTGTAGATAGATGCAGTGGTTTGCCAAAATCCTGCTAACCTTAAAAATCCCTCCTGTCTAAAGAGACTTTTTTTTAAAAAGAAAATAATCCAAAAGTAATAACTCCTATCTAAAAACCTGTGTAACTGCACTAAGTGTCTTTTATAACTTCTGAAGCAGAATCAGCACAGTTGACCTCAGTTTAAATAAAACTAGGATTAGACTCTTCTTCCAAATAAAGAACTCATGTTGTGACAGTTATTGGGTTTAATTCAGACTAGGATGAAGCCCTGGACAAATTCGAGAAAAGTGAGTGTAGTGACATCAGTCTTAAAACCAATTTGATATCAAAGGCATTTTTCCCCTGTGAAGTTTTTGCAGTCATTATGTTGATCAGCCAAAAAAAAAGTGGTTGAGACAATGTTGCTTTCAAAGTAATCTTGAGTACTTTTCCCCTTCCCAGTTTAAGAGAGAAAGTATAAGGCACGTAGGTAATACCTCACTTATGGATAATGTCAATAAAATTTAATCCAGAAAAGGCTCTGGTAATTTCTACTGGAATGTCACCTGCAGAAGTAAGCATTGAGGATAGCTGGCTTTTAAATACTAAAGGTTATGGCCCTGACATAATAAAGAAAAAAATAAAGTCCTAAAGTGAGATTGTGTCTATGTTATTGGATAATTTAGCTGCTCAGTTCACCCCCTGATGCTTGACCACCAAACTGCATAAATGTCAGTCCTACTGTGGTCTCTGTTTTGGAGATATCCAACTCAATTCCCTCACAAATAATGTCCAGGCTGCGTTCACATTTTCCTCAGGCTCCTAGGAACAAGAGTGCATAGGAGACAATGCAGGACAAATGCTAGGCAGAGAGAATGCAGCAATATGCTTTACAAAAGGGCACACTTGCACTAGTGGGAATACATGCTGCTTTGCAGCCCTTGTTTTGGAGGTACAATCATTTGCTGGGACAGCTACATTTAACACTATAGATGTAAGCTGTCAATTAGTCAGAATTTACTCTCTCAGGGCTAAGAGACTTACACAGACTGCTACCTTAGCACCTGCACCTGCTCCTTTTGCCAGCAGTTGTGTCTGAAGTTTGGCTGTTGTGACTACCCTAAGGTATTAGCTCAGCTGAATGGAGTATCTTTTGCTTGGATCCTGCCCAAGCCTGGCTGAAATCCACAAAACCCTGCCTATATCACCAGAGAGGCCCAAATTATAGTAACTACACCACATGCAGTGACTTTGGCAGAAAGAACAGCAGGTGTTCTCATTGGGGAGTTTAGCTGGTTGTGCCTTTTTCTTATAGCTGCGTGGCAAGAAGATACAGACAGAAAGAAAGACATTTTATGCCTTTGGTTTCTTACGGAGGTGCCCTAACCATGAAGCAGTGAACAAGGCTTAGATACAGAAATGTCCCACCACTGCTACTGAGGGGGTGTCCATTACGCCCCCGGGGAATGGAAGAAGCATGATTAGACCTCAAGACATTCACTTGATAGAGCCTGACAAAATATATACATTTTAGCAGCAGACTGTATAATGCAAAATGCATAAAGTCTTGAGGACAAGGTTTAGGGCAAGAATAAACATCTTTGGAGGCATTTTGTGGAGGAGAAAACTTGTCTGCAGAAGGTGACAGACAGTTGTTTCCTCACTAGTAAAGACATTGAAATAGTATTGTGTAGGACGGTGAGCCATCAGCCAACGATGTTCAGTTACTAACTCTAAGTTTCTATTTGGCTCTAGGGATTGGAAAAGTTTGCTTCTATTTCATCTGAGGAAGTCAGCATAGCCTACAAATTCCAATTAACCAGTTAGCATGGTCCTGTATTACCCCACTGTATCCACAATTTGAATAATGCAATGGAGTGCTGTACGGAGAGATCCTTCAGCCACCACCAGTGGAACTGAGGGACAGTCTGCTTAGCTTAAACATAGTACTCTGCCAATATATCTGCACAGCTTTTGGGAACTACGCAGACGTCTCCTCCACCAGCCAGTCTCTCCATTGTGTGTCCTTTGTAGTACTATAAAGTTGCTGGATGGGAGGAGGAAATTGTGAGATAAAGTGAAACCAGCTATGAATGCTCTTAAGCATCTGCTACTGGTCCCTGCTGGTGGACTGGCAGTGTGCTGGGTAAGTCTGTCCTCAGGTATGACAGTTTTTGTGTTCTCTCCTTGAAGTCTGAATTCACCAATGTCAATCAACAACAAACCTGAACCATGGCGCACCTCTGTTGTCAAACTTTGCAGGCTAAACTTCAAGGATCCTGTCAGGCTTTGTCCCCACTGTGATATAAACTAAATACATATGAATGTTTCCTCACCACCTACCTGTTGACTGCCTCACCTCCTATTAATACAGAAACTACCCAAAGGACAGTTCATCTGTCTTGATATACTAGTCATTTATTACTAGTTTAACCTGCACTTAACAACATTTCAACATATCTAAAATCCAGATGCCAGAACTTCTAAGTAATTTCAAATTATTTTTTTCAAATAATAGTCAATGATGTTGGACAAAGTACTAAGAATTCTGTCAACTTCATATGCCATGTATTCCTGTATTTATTGATTACTTAATGTGAATAAAGCAATAAATGCCAATAAAATAATTCTTCTCTAATCTTTAATTTATAATTTTTTTTTGTCTTCATTAGGTTTACAAGATTTTTCTTGTAGTATTTGCTGATCTTGTCAGGGAAGCCTGTTAATCTAGTGAATGAGAAATACTAAAAGCTCCTATTTTAATATGAAAATGTTTTATAAAAGTATTGATATGATTTTTAATAATTCTGAACCACCTAATTGATTCTGAATTTGAAAACATATATCATATTAACCGAACACACTGTTTCACATTAACATTCAGGAATTGTGACCTGTATTGTTTAAATGTTCTCAGTAGCTACTTATCTGCTTTACGTAAACCACTACCTTTAAGTCTCAGTTTTTCCCAAACCAGCATATTTTCATTATCGTCACAGTCTACTGTTTAAATACTGCTTTATTATCATTGCCAGAGCCCACCAGCTGTATTTGCTGGTTTGGTTCCTTTTTGTGATCTCCAGTTTCAGTACCATCTGAGATGGGACACAACTACCAAGAAGTGCCACTCTACAAGCGGTTATTAAGTCTGATTTCTGGGCCTTAAGCACCTCTGACAACAATCTTCCCATGCTTAGTACCTCTGACAGCTATTTCTCACAGAAATGACACCTTGCTGTCACCAGACAACTGAATGGCTACGAAACCCACCCGTGAGTGATGTGGGTTAAACTTCCTTCTCTGCTTGAGAGGGCCTGTTTGGGAGAAGGGAACGGGTTACCTTATACCGAAGCAGATTGGTAAATTGTAATATTTCACCATTATCTACTAAAGACCATATTCTGATGAGAATCAGGGCTGGAAAAACATGGGAACTGGCCCAGTCAGCGACACTTAGTAGTGGTCTGGGAAATCTACTCCAAGATAGCTGATGGCAAGAGGATGAATACAGACTACTCGAAAGGTAAATCTACACTAGGCACTTTTTATGTAGCAGTATAGACATAGACAAAGAGCCACTGGGTCAAAGAAAGTCACCAGAAATTCATTGGAAACATAATGAGAATTTAGGTACCTGACAGGAGATGGAAATCCTGGCTTTCACTCAAAGCAATGTATCATACCAAAATGCACACTGCTGAAAGACTGCAACCCAGTCTCTTATTTGGATTAACCTCCTTACCAGAGAGTCAGGGACAGACAAACTTTGCCTGATGGACCATGCACAAGTTCTTGTTCCTTTCTTGATACCATTTATTGTAAGAAACAGTGGGGCTGCTGTGCCAGGTAACCCACATTCCCCTCTCTCAGGAGGAACACTGACAGCAGCGGCAGCTAGCACTGACAATGCTAAACTACTGTGTGACCCAGCTCATGTCCAGTCCCCTTCCTTTAGCCTTCATCCTGTGTTGTAATAATGGGATGACTGAGGAGCTGGCGCTATCTCCTATGCTCAACTATTGCCAGAACTCTAGTACAGAGCATGTGTTTTTTTGCCTCAGCACTATGATGATTTTGGTGCGCTGCTAATACTGTTAGAAAGTAGTCTCACATGCTCCCCTTCCCTTCAACTCGATAAGTATTTAATTATATTGTTCAACAAGCTTGAACGAAAGTATTTAAGAACAGTCAGAGAAATTAATCTTTTATGATAGAAAACAGGCAGAAACAAAAATGAAAACCTAATGCCTGAAAGCTTCCTAAAGTCAGGACAGGCTATCTATGTACTTTACTTCCATTTCTCTACAAGAGATCAAAGGAACAGAAAAACTTTTCCAATCTATGAAAAAGTAGTTTTCCATTCAACTGTTGTTATTTGTTTTCTGTAGACCAATAAAGCCCTTTGTTTGTTTACATGAGCTAAGTAAAAATGTTATTTAACATTGGCATAGGGATACACTAGGGTTTGACACCATCCTTTCAGAGAAGTGATCATACCTAAAGCTTCCCTGCTAACCATTTACTAAGAAAAATCTTTTCAAATAGATCTATTATTTGAATATAAAGCAATTAATCCTTTAATGGTTACATCCTTGAGGAACCTACCTAGTGATTTTCATCGGACGGCCTCTTCTCTCCCATTTAACCAGGCATCTTCACTGGCATTCATTTTGCATCAGCTCCCTGATGCTCGCTGTCCACTCCACGAATCGGAGACTGCTGCAGGGGTACAAAGGTTTACTCCTATCCAGCAACAGTCAGTGACAGGGTTGTTTTCATTCCCTTCACAAAAATCAACCAGTTCAAAGGGATCTGTTTCTATCTTGACCTCACTGTCTATTATTTTTCAATTGTATCTAAAACAGTTCACTATATAGCATTATTGCTAAGCTTTGCCTGTGGGTGTGGTAATTAAACTTCTACACTGCACTACTTACTCTTTGTAAGGATACTGAAGGCAGAGAAAGGAGGTGATACTGGGTTTCTGCTTCTCAGTCAGATGAAAGGTTAAAGATTTCCCTGTCCATTCCATCTTGGCTATGTGGGCTACACGTCTCTCTGATTTTTCTGGCAAATGTTTTTTTATGAGATTAAAATGGCCATGGTTTTTGAGTCATTGCGTTATGACAGCACTGCAGTTTAGCAGGACTTTGCTATTGCCATGAAAGTGTGGGAACATCACAAAAATCAGAACAAAGGCGGATTTAGAAGAGACTGAGGATACAAAAATCTATTAAAGACCTTCTCTCTCTTTTTTCCTCCAAGTGAAAAATCAATAAAGTGGTATAAGCCAGATAGCATGAAATGTACAACTCCTAGACCTCCAATTTATGCACAAAGTGACCTTGACCTATTCTGCAATTTCCTTTCATTAATTTATTATGTACCTCTCCTAACTATATCACTACAAACCACAATGAAAAACAAAACTTAAGAGCTGGATGTGTTTCTTTTCTTTTAAAGAAGCAGACTTAACATGGAGTAAAAGAACCTAAGTTATTATTTACAACAAAGGGGGAAATAATTTTTTCCAATATTCACAGTCTGACTAAATAATGATTTACTATCTAGAAGGTAGCTGCAGAATACATTTAGGAATCATATGACTCTGAACTTTCTGAAAATGTTATTACAGTCTGTACTTCCCTACCTTTAGCTTCACACAGTTTTCTGTGATATTTTCAAGAGTATATAATCATAATGAAAACAGGAAAAAGGCAATGTGAAAACAGTTTGCCAACGACATTTAGTTCTTCTAGAAGAAGAAAATTGTACTTATTGTAAAAATTGTATTGCATTAATTAATTGTAAAAATGTATTTATTTATTATCTTCCAAAAGAGCTAAATACATCACATTGTCAGTCGTAGATCAGTCTATTATATAAACTGCAATCAGAGGAAGATAATAACTTCCTCTTATATGGGCCAGGTAAGACACAGAAGTTAACTATGTAATTCAGTCCACAGAGTGGAGAAACAGCTGAGGCTCAAGTAGACCTTGATGTTTCAGTGCCAGTTATGATGAGCAGGCTTTGAATGAACATATAAAAAAAAAAAAAAAAAAAAAAAAAAAAAAAAAAAAATTCTTTCATAGAATCATAGAATGATTTGGGTTGGAAGGGGCACCTTAAAGATCATCGAGTTCCAACCCCCCTGCCGTGGGTAGGGACACCTTCCCCCAGACCATGTTGCTCAAAGCCTCATCCAACCTGGCCTTGAACACCTCCAGGGATGGAGCACCCACAACTTCCCTGGGCAACCTGTCCCCGTGTTTCACCACCCTCACAGTAAAACATTTCTTCCTTCTATCCAATCTAAATCTACCCTCTTTCAGCTTAAATCTGTTAACCCTTGTCCTATCACTACACTCCCTGATGAAGAGTGTCTCTCCATCTCCCCTGTAGGCCTCCTTTAAGTACTGGAAGGCTGCTACAAGGTCTCCCCAGAGCCTTCCCTTCTCCAGGCTAAACAACCCCAACTCTTTCAGCCTGTCCTCATAGGGGAGGTTCTCCAGCCCTCTGATCATCTTTGTGGCCCTCCTCTGGACTCACTCCAACAGGTCCACGTCCTTCTTATGCTGGGGGCCCCAGAGCTGAATGCGGGACTCCAGGTGAGGTCTCGAGAGAGCAGAGTAGAGGGGGAGAATCACACAGTTACACAGTTTCTCATCATCTAGTCAAACCTTTTTTATGTTGTCTAAAACTCATCTAATGCCCAGGCAGTCGTCCAGTCCATTCCTTTCCCATTCTTCCCTGAGGAGCCCTCTAAGTGGCTGAAATCATCAGGAGATGCCACCTTTTGCACATATTACTTGAACATAGGACAAAAAAACAAGTGGAGACAAGAATTGAAATCTACTCTTATTCACAGCCAAGTTCCCTAGCCACTGGGAAAAGGCCTTCAGTATTTTTCATTTTCAGTTGCATACCTGCCAAAGCAGTGGCCAGGTTTCAAGAGAAGAGGTAAAAATAATATTTATCCAGTACAAGCTCTTGGTCGACAGAAGAGGCAGATGTCTAAAACCAGACTGGACCACCCTCTTGAGCTCCCCAAGTTGCCTGCACAGGTACTACCAGGGAAGTGCCAAGCCAAGAGACACCAGCACTGTCTCTGTCGGTTTCCAACCCTCCATTCTGACAGACTACAGAATCTGGGCAATACTGTTCAGGCAGACTAGATGCTTCCTTGTCCTCCCTTCCAACATCCACCCTTTCCCAGGGGTACCCGCCTGAGATGAGGCAATGCCTAAATGAGGTTGCCTGGATTATCACACTGTTCAGGTTATTCTGCTAAATACACTTACAACAGCTCCAGTTCAATTTGAACACCAAAACCTATCAACACTGTTGTTCCTGAGGGTGACAGGAGCTCATATTTATCAAAACCAAATTTCTATTTTAAATCATGAGCACTAAAAGTAACTGCTTCAGTTTTATTCTATAGCACTTTAAGTTTTTCACAAAAATGAACAAGCAGGTAGAATAAAACACAAGGAAAAGTATTCTTATATTAAGAGCAATTACCCCCCAGAACAAGTTTGCAAAAGTAACTCAAAACCACCAGTTAAAAGTATCTCCAAAACCAGTTGCCTGTTACTGATCCTCTGTGCTCTGCAGATGGGGGGCTGACAGGGAAAGCGTCCCACTGCATGGGCACTGTGCTGTCTCAGACACATGGGCGCAGAGCGCAGTGAACTACAGCCAGCTTCAAATCTCTGCTGCATGAATACCCATCGCTTCTTAAAATTCCCAAATCTGCTCGGAGGTTTGCCCTCAATTTCAACAGGAGCAGGATCACGCTCTCTGTGGGCACTTGAGAGCTGCTCTGCACCTCGGGTGCAAACTCAGTGCATTCATAATGGGAGCCCTGTCACTCCTATTCACTGCCCACTGCACTAAACCCCAGGGAAGTTGTTTCTGGGTCAGTGTCTTGTGCAGTTGTTCCCAAGTCCCGGTCAGGAGTACGGAGGGGAAAGGCTCAAGACTTTCTCAGTGTTTTCAGGTTCCCTTCTTTTTGCATGCTGGTTAAAATCTGCAGGGGTTTCACCCCTTGACCCAGCCTTCTGCTGCAGTATTGATGGGCACTCCCCTGGCATTTGGCGATCTATAAATCATGCACACCTTGCACTTTTTCTGTTCAAATGTAAACAGCACGTGAAAAAGACAGTGTTGCTTTTTGCCTGACCCAAATGCAGCTTTGCAGGAAGAGCAGCATGAGGCCCACACTGTTTACATTTTCACACCGGCAGAATGAACGCCAAAAAACTAGTTTTCTTCAAAGCTAACCACATGCAAAAGCAGGGCTGCTTTGGCTGACTGGAAACAACAGGTATAAATAACCTCCTGTGCCCTAGAAAGCAAGAGCTTGGAAAGGCTCCTTGGGTTGTTTTCCGCACATCAGACTATGAGCTTGGTGTGTTTTAATGTTCTGTTGATGCCACAGGAGCCGGCAGAAGCAGGGACAGATTACACCGAGAAGGAGATAAACAAGTTGTTTACAACTCAGCAGGGCTGCAGTGTATCCTCCTTACATCGGCTGAAAGGCAATGAGAGCATTGGACACTGGGCTGCTGATGGGAAAGGATCCCTGGAGCTGCCAAGCTCTGGCTCCAGAAATGTCTGTGGGGCTTCAATAACAGGAAATCACGTGTGCTGTCATTATCAGCTGCTGAGCGAGACAGATGCACCCAGATCAATATCAGTGTCCGATATCAAAGAGCTATTGTGACGGTACCCAGCGTTTTGAACTAAGGAGAACAACAAAACTATTTTAAATTATTAGGGCTGGCAAAAATCCCCTGACTTTCTCTTTTCTGTTTTGTTTTTGTTTTTCCTTTCTGAGGCTGTGGATTCATCACCATTAAAGGAACGATTCATCACCATTAAAGGAACGGAAAGTCCACTCTGCCTGAAGTAACTTTGATCATTATTGATCTAATTAAACTCTGTTTGCTTAGGGTTGCAGTGGGAAAGGGTTGCAAATCAGCAATCTCCCTGATCTCCTGGAATAGTAAAGGGTATCTGTTCACTCAGCTTGGGAATCAGCATGTCCTTTAGCACAGCTGAAACTGGAGTAAGCTTCCGTTATTATGCCACGTTTTATGCTGTCTAAAAATACAGTTTAGGAACAAAGCAAAACATCTTCAGGGCTCTTGTTCCAAGCAGGACTTGAGGAGTGGAGAGATCCTGCACGTAGAGGAGTGTGCTCCCTGCACTAACGTTAGAGCTGTGGGGGTCTTGAGCACACTATCATTACATGTCACTGCTGATTTCTGCAATGGGCTTTCTGTTTCTTGTCATTTGTGTTGTCAAATAAAATACATTTGTAAACAAGCAAGACCTTTTAGCTTTGTGCAAATTATACACTAAGAGATGAGCTCTGTTTTACATGGAAACATCTCTCCCCTGATACTTCAGCTTTTTTTTTTTTTTTTTTTTTTTATACGGCTGGTAGGTTAGGATATTTTTGAACAATCTTTTTATCTCGTGCCATTAAAAGCATTGCAAGCTGTTGCAGAGAATTCAGTAGTTTTCAGGCCCAGGAAGTTCAAAGGAAATCCACAGGTAAAAGCAGGGAGCTTACTTCATAGTCCAAACAGAGACACTTTCGTTAGGCAAGGACAACCCCTGCAGAAGGATTCCTGGAATACTTTGGCCCCTCTGATTTCAGATAGGCAAGAATCTGTGACACATGAGAAATGCAGTGAGGTGAATCATACACTTCTTTCCATTGCTTCAGCTGGGTGACTGCTGTGCTATTGGTACTTCAGAGAAGAGCCAACAGCTAAAACAGATACCTGCCTTCTGCCAATTCTGCCGGTGGCTCATCTGTACACTTTAGCTTGTAATTGCATTCCTGTATGTTTGTGTGTGTGTGTAAACTGCTCACATAATCTTCCATATCCTGATAAAAAAAGTGTATAAGGATGAGATGGTGCAGCCTGCACTCTAGCCCATATATACATTTCTCTTAAGTGTCAGTCAGGTGCCTGAATGGAGATAAGCAGATTTACAACAGGAAAAGGTCCAGCCTTGATTTTATTGTGGGCTGAGGAGTGGCACTGGACCGAGGGAAATTTGCAGGTTTCATCCCCTTCGGCTTTGTACCAGCAATCAGTGCATGAAAAACTCCTTTCAAAACTGGGAAGAGAGCTGGGGTAGTTGCAGGGGCTGAGGCACAGCCGAACCCCTCCTCCGCTACTTTTTACGGTTGCGCCTTTGGCAACCAGCCTGATTCACCTGCTTTTAAAGCAGCCCTGCCTCGTTTCCCGGTACGACTTTAGCCCGTAATTGGATCGGAGGGAGGGAGGGAGGGAAGGAAGAAGGGCTGCTATTTCCTCTCTGGCCGAGAAGCCTTCCGCAAGGAAAGAGTTAAAGCGAGCGGTTTCCAGCGCTGGCTGCCATGGCGCGGTGCCTCCGCCAGAGCCTCCCTCCGGCTCGGGGGGCCCGGCGGAGATGGCCTCTGGAGGATGGAGCTTGTCTCCCCTGATAAGATAGACGAGTCCTTAATGCGATTGCTCCGATCCCCAGAGGGATATCCCAAAATGCCGCAGAATAAACAAACAGGGGAAATAATGAATGGGAGAGCGAGGCAGCACAACAAAACAGGGCAGCAGCCGAAGAGCTGCTGTAGTAAACAACCGCACATGCGGCTCCGGAACCGCCCCCCCGCGCTCGGCGGGTCGGAGCTGCCGCCTCCGGCCCTTCCCGCCACCAGGACGGGTCTCCCAGCCTTCTCCCGGTGCCCCCTTCAGCCTGCTCCCAGCCCCGGCTGCGAGGGGCTCGCTCACGTGCTGCGGAGGCATCAGTCTATTCTTACAACTGTCTGAGAGCCCTGCTTTCCTCTGGCAAGTCCAGCGCTAATACTATTAGCTGGCAGAGGAGGAAAGAAAGGAAGCTGCTAAAATAGCTGTGCACCACTGAAAGAGAAGGAAAAGGCATTTTAGGTCGTGCAAGCCGTGCCCTAGCCGGTAAAGGTTGCTCCCTACAGAATAAATCTGAGGGCTCTGTAGGTCAGCTTATGTCGATCTATTAGACTTTGTGGTGTGGATGGTTCATTTTCAGCCCAAGTTTTAGTGCTGGGTTGTTGGTTTTTTTATTTTTTTTTTATTTTTTTTTTTGGTAATGAGAAACCTTGGCCAAAGTCATAGTATAAACTGGCACAACCTCAGTAGTAGCTGTTTACCCCAGGCAAAACTTAGTCCCTTTTCCTTTTCGCCTTTTATGACTGTTTATATGACATAAAATCTTACTCTCTGCAATATACAAGTTCACTTGCACAAAATGTAATAAAGTAAGCTTATAGCTTCCCAGAAGAAGATTATGTTAGAATTTCCCTTTTTTCCTCTTTATATTTAAACTAGTCTGGTTCACCTTGTCAGGGTTCAACTGTGAAAGTCACACAAGTCCTGACTGCCCTCTCATAGTGTTGGGTTTCAGACTGTTCACATGTGTTTCAGTCAGTGAAGCAGATATTCCAGGGCTTCCCTGACCTTCTTTACAATATTTAATAACCGATGGTCATCAAGTGACCCTGTAATTCCCTGCGTGCTTAGATAGGTATATCCAGGATGACCTTCAGTGTGTATCCTGGCCTGCTGACCATTTATTGTCTTAACTCTTCATCTGGGAGGTTGGTGATCAGAAGGGAGCCAGCCAACCCAACCAAGGGGGAACCCTCTCCATGGTGCAGCATAGCTGGAACCCCCTGAAGAAGTAAAATAAAATTGGAAGGAGAGGTGGAAGACAACAGCTGAAATCCTGAGGTTGCCAAGAGCCCCACACCTCAGCAGAGATGATTTCATGGCTGCAGTTACAACCTGCATTCCTAGATCTGAGAGCATTGCCGTGTTTCTGAGCTGAGGCGTGTGCTCTGGCCATATCCTAACTCCTAACTCTGCACCAAAGCCAGATCCTGCACACCAGCCTTCCCCAGCCTGCTCCTGCATGTCCATGAAAATAAAACTGTGTGGGTCAGGGCTGGCCGGGAATGGTGGCATGTTCTTGATAGCACTCATCCACCCCCATGGAGCACGGGAGTGCTAAAGCTGGGTGTGAGTCTTTCCTTCTGTCCCTTCTGATCCAGTGGAAAGCCAAACAGATTAGCCTAAATAATTGTCTCTTTAGAGCTGTTAGACTTCGAAACGAAACAGAGAAATAGTGCTTACAGGCTCAGGAGCAGGTAGGAGGTAGTTTTAAGAAGCTGCTTCTTATAAGCTCTCAGCTATTAGTTTCTGCCTCCCAGCTGAGACAGTGCCTGTGTCCTAATTCTGATGTGATAAGATTAGGCTGAAATGCAAACCAAATGTGCAAAAGCCATCAAGAGAAAAGTCTGCAAATTTTTTTTTTTTTTTTTTTTTGGTTTAAAACCTGTATCATTAGCAGAGGAGACAGTTTTGAGGAGAGTGCAGGAACAGATTACAAATAGCACACTTCTGCCATTTGAGATAAGGTGAATACCCTTTGCTGTTTGGTCTTTAACGTTACAGTACCTATGACAGGCAGGAGTACGTTTCTGATTTATTCTAAGAGAGCAATGGTAAACATACTATATAGGTAGAGTGTTAGAGTGTTTACCCATGTGGTAAGTTTTTCAATTCTGAAACAATTTTTTTTTAAATCTAATCAGGTTGTAGATGGAACAATGAAATAGTATTTATATGGCAGAAAAGGAAGCATAAAGACACTTCTAGTGGAGGAAGCTATCTGGCGCTGAACTTTTCCCAGATGCCTTCAATGGCTCAGAATTTGGCAGAAGAGGAAATGGAATATTGCTGATATTTTTTATAGTTTTTATTCTAGATTCATTTAAATTTCACTTAATAAAGGAAAGAATGTATGGGGAAATTTAATTATGTCTTTTACAGCCATTTTGTCTGTTTAAAGTGTGACTTTAGCCCTTTAAGTTTCTCTTTGTAGCAGCACTCCAGTACCACACAGGGTCTTTCTAAGTAGCTACTGTGCAATGGCTCTTACAGGCATCTGCTCAAAATGTATCAAATTAAAAAAATAAATCTGTGAACAAACAGCTCCCAGTTGCAGCTGGCTGGCAGGTATGAATTCTATTTTCATAAAAGGCTTATTCCTGTTCTCAGTTCTGTTCATGGCTATCAGGCCAGGAAAATTATATCATGTAACTTTTAAGTCATATAGCCTTTAAATTTGTCTAATGTTGTCATCTGCAAATAACATTAGAAGAACCTCCAGTCAGTAAAGAAAACAAACCAAAACAGCTCAGAAACATAAAATGTGGTGACGTACCTCATTGTGAAATACTGCCAAGAGTTTTGGGGAGTTTAATTGGTTTTGTGAATAAATCTTATTGATTTCTGCCAAAGTTAACAGACTTCTTGTTTTCAGTAAACAGAAAACAAATACAAAATCTCTGTCAGTGGTGATACCTTCTACCTCATGAGCTCTGGAAAAAAGCTTACAAGTCTCCCCTGCTTAAGACCTACTCAGCATGAGCACTATTAAGATCAGTGTAGAACAGTGCGAAGTGTGGAGCTCTAATAATGACAGAATTTTTGGCACTGGGTTGATCATTCACTCGTAAATGTCCTATGACAAATTTTTACAATTGAACCTTCCTGTCGTTCACGACAATAAACACTGCTGGCAGTGCAGCAGCAGCAACAGCAGGACATACAAGTGTTAGAATTTGCACTTGTAAAATTTATAGGAACCAACTGGTTTTGCAGGTGCACTGCCTAACACTTGTGTACACCCAGTTGCTGGAGCAGATAAAGTGTAAGCCGGGGGCTGGAATGCTGGTCGGGGACCGCGAAGCTGGTGCCCACCCTGGGGCTGCCGTGAGGGGCCTGCCTTGAGAAAGAGAGCTCTTGGCTCTGTCTGTAAAACGGACCCTTATATGGTATCAAGTTTGGCACCCTGAAACGTAGGTATCTCTAAACACTGCACTTTCTTAAAAGGTTAGTCAGGAAAAAAATGTTCACACTCAGAAAATGTAGACAAGATAGAAACTCAATGCAAGGTCTTTCAATAATGTAACTCATAATGTTGAGTCAGACACTTTTGTTTCAGTTGTCAGACATAATCTCCAGCTCTGTGTTTACTACCCATCTGCTCAAAGTGTTGTACTTGCTACCAGATTTACTGGGGGAAGCAGGGAAGAACAGGAGTGGGAGAGGTGTGGGAAGGAAACGGGAGACCCTCCTGTGACTGCTGGGGCTGGAGCAACCCTTGTCACTATGCAGAGCTCCTTTCGCCATAGGCCATAGATGCATGGAGTGTGGCTTCTTTTGAAAATCACAGGATGAAACTTTAAAAATGAGATACCATGTGGTCTCTAATTAATTATCCTTCATTTTTTAACGTTCTCAGAAGCATAGGTGAGTAAACAGATATCTACAATAATTGACACATTTCAATTATTAATGGTGACTGCTTTTAAGTATGATGTAAATTGATCATTGACATTACAATATTCAGAAACAGTATTTCAGCAGAGTTTACCCACTGGTGACTTTGTTTCAATTTCTGCTGTGCTTTCCTGGTGATTTGTACCCGTCATAGGATGAGTAAATCACTCACTGATTCCCCCTTTGAAAAGCAGTTAGTGAGCATGGGTTCCTGTTATAAATATATAATTGTAAAATACTGTATTGTTGATTTTTAGAGCTGACCACATAATTTTTCTCCGTCTATCAGCGCCAAATAAGCTGCATAACACTGATAGCCTCTAGGTAGCAGAATTAAAGAATTTTTGGTTAGGTACACCTTATTTGGCAAGTTATACCTTACTGTTTCTGATAAACCATGTACCAAAAATCCTATAGCATAAGAATGAAGAAGAAAACAGAAGTGCAGTGCTTTTAGACACTTTTCTGCAGGACTGAACAGCTGAGGACACCAGCTATATTCTAATACTTCTGCATGAGAAAGAGCTACTTTAAGATCAGTTGCAACCAAGCCTCTGTGTGGAATATAGCTGTGAATACACGGATCCAAATCCAGGATATACAAACCCTGCTGCGGGGAATGCTTTGTCACTTGAACCTCCATATGCTGTAGATCCAGTTGGGGGGTGGGGCAGGGGAATACATTTTCTCTTTATATTCCAAATAGGTATCGAGCCACTGAGAAGCTGAGCATAATGACTTCTCTTGTAATTAGGCAAACAATTTTGTGGCAAAACCTGTCCCTCTCACAGCCCTCTCTGAGCCACCCCTCTCCCTGTCCGTAGTGGTGAAGAGGCAAAGCAGGGTACGGCTGTGCCCTGGCTCCTCCCTGGAAACACGCGGGGTCGGAATGCCGCAGGAATTTGGGGTCGGGAGCCAGCCTCCCGAGGGGAGCAGGAAGGAGCAGCTGCTTTGTGTGATGGGCTGTCATCCAGAGCTTACTTAGCTCATTTGAAGCCAGGGAACCTTCTAAGGCTACGGAGAGGCTCCCCAGGAAGCTCACAAGGCTGAGGAGCGAGGCTGGAGGGGAGCTGCCAGGCAACTTCTCCTTGGCACTGAGGGCATCCGTGGGTGCCACAGGCTTGCCAGCAATGCAATGCCGATACATCTCGCCCTTGCTGTCGTGTGGGGAAAAGCAGACTTAAAACACATACAGCCTCTGTTCTTTTTGGAACGCAGCAATTGTCATGCAGAAGCACCATGTGCTGCTAAACTCATGGTCATTTAATGTTTTAAATCGATCTTAAAACTGCTGTTATAAGTGTGTGGTGGGTGAAGTCCTGCTCCTTGAGTTGCCATGTAGCTCAACGTGAATCTGACCTAGGCTTTCATTTATGCATTCATGGCCAAGTCGTCTATCAGGATTGAATTAGTTTCTAGTGACCACGTTTTGCTCAAAGCACATTTATATACACGCAGTTCCTAGCTGTGGTCTGTGGACTCACCAATAGATAGAATTGAAAATAACTTTCTAGCTGGGTGCCCATGAGGACAAGTCAGAAGGCTGGTCCATAAATCAAGTTAATACTTTCACCTTCTTTGCTGATTTATCTCATTTTAAGATATCCTGTACTGCACAGAGACTTCCTTAAATTGATCAGTGAGAACATCATATTCCTTCGGGACACGAGCAAGTGTCTTGTTGTTCCTTCACTATCGGTCTGTGTCATTTTGTGAAAATGCAGTCTCAATTCTGAGCTTCCTGAAGGTCTATCATGTACCGTTTGTCACACTTTCAAACTAAAGCTATGCACCTGCAAATTCTACTTAAAAAGCAAGAGTTCTCTTTGCCAAGGGAAAGTGCAAGGAAGCCTATGTGACAGACACATTAACCCGGGAAAAACAAATTTAGCTAAATTGCACTGACCTGTCATCTTTTTGTTACCAAATATATTTTATGCCTGAAAACAGACCTGATTATGAGGACTCCCTAAGCACAGTGAATAACTCTTTAAATAGCCACCGATCTTCATATCATTAGTTCCCTGTTCTGAAAACTGAAATGCCCTTTAATTATCCAGCTGTAGGAGCATATAAGATGGTACTAAATTTTGCTTAAGTACAGACTATTGCCAAAAAGGAAGCCAAAATACATAATTATGTTGGCATTAGCATTCTATAGCTGTGTGATATCAAACTGCACAATGGCTGGAACATTCTGTGAAGGGCAGTGCTGTCTGGGTAATGTAGCAGAAACACTTATCTAATAGCATGCCCTCCTGTGCCCTCTGTCAGGGCGCCAGCACATTAGTCCTATTATCAACCTGCAAATACTAGAGGCTTCCACATTGTGGCTGCTGCCAAAAGAAACACTCTTCCCTGTTAGAGGAGCAAATGTCTGTGCACATAAATGAAACTGAAGAGTAATTAGATTACAGTGTTTCCAACTGACCTCCATGCAACAAAATATTCGGGCTTGCTAATTTACATTAATAAAGATCCCACTATTTCTACAGTGTGTTTGGTTTAGTTCACAGGTCAGGTGTTTTCCATAATACATTCTAAACAGACTATTGCAGTCAAGTAAAGAGGAAATGTCGAGGTGACCTCTTGTAAAATTATCTTCAAGAGCACTGTTTGTTTGGTTGGTTTTGTTTTTCTTGACAATTTGAACTGAATAGGTAAAAAAATTAGAAAAAAATAACAAATACCTGTCCAACCCACCCCAAAAAAATATCTGTCAGAAAGTTATTTAATGTATATAGCTCCTCCATTAGAATCATACTGCAATAGTCTGTCATCATGTGACAGGCACATCTGAAATAATTTCATTTAGTACAAGAAAAAGGGAAGAACACTTTTATATGAGATTTAAGCCACACAAAAAAACTAAATAAACAAAAAATCCCCCAAAAATAAAAGAAATGTCTTGCTTTAATTATTTCTAATAAAATGAATTCCAGAATGCACTTTTCAGGAATACATCTATCAGTTTATTGATGAGAATTCTCATCAACATTGCAGAGTAAAAAACATCTGTTCATTGGAGCCCATGTAGCTGAATTCATATTAGCTTGTATAAACCATCAATGCACTATTAAGCTCATTATGCTAAAAATAAGTTAGCCAGTGATCAAAAAAGATAAGAGCTAAGGGAGGGCAAGTTTTGTATATGGTTTAGATCTTGCATTTATAAAATTCCAAAATATTTTACTGAAATCTGATATAATATTTATCCCTTCATTCTTTTGGCTCAATTTATGTCTCTTTATAATTTGAAGAATTTATAGATGAGGAAAAGTGAAACAAAATCCTTCTATGTTACTCTTTTGGATTATGCACTGCCATTTGTGTAGGATGTCTCTGTCCTACAAACTAGTCCTGGAAGTGCTCATGGGAAAAATGGATTCTGCTGCAAATAAAAGTTGCCAGGTATCAATGTACAGATTCCTGTCACTTTTCGGAGATCCTAAGGAGGACTCCATTTGGGGCAAGAAAGCTTCTTAGGACATTTGATGGGTTTATTATAAAAGAACCAGGGATTCACTGAATAATTTATTTACAATGGTGGATTCTATTTCTGCAATTTTGTGAAAAAAAAAAAATCATTCAGAAATAGTGTAATATGACATTGCAACTTTTTTACACACATAGTTATGTTGTGACAGTTCT
Source organism: Pterocles gutturalis (assembly GCF_000699245.1). Lineage (NCBI taxonomy): Eukaryota > Metazoa > Chordata > Aves > Pterocliformes > Pteroclidae > Pterocles > Pterocles gutturalis. The sequence goes on from NW_010144268.1 coordinate 20,967, forward strand.
TTTGTACGGTTCTGAGTATGTCATTATTGACAATACAGGTTACCACTATTTACTTGTATACATGTTGCTTCAGACTTGCTCTTAAAATGACTAGAAACATATTTCTGACGTTTTGCCCTAATCTGCTTCTATAGTGTGAACAAGCTGTGGGTATTGGAGAACACCCTCTCCTTCCTTTAAAATAAACTTCCTTCTTCAGTCACAGGGAAGACAAGTGAGATGTCAGAAGCATGTTAGTGATAGCTATCAGACCTTGCTGTAACCCAGTGGTCTGGAAAAAAAAAAGAAAAATGCAGTGAATTACAGGCTAAGGGCAAACTCTTCCTTACCTGAGCAGCAGTGACTTTGGGGAAAGAAAGAAAGAAAAAGCCAACACATTTATTTGTGTTTAGAATATGTACCAACAGCACTAGATCAGCACCCCCAGTTAATCAGTATCTCAGAAGAGCATGCAAGCACCTCACTTTCCAACAAAGTTTCATGTACACCACAGGGGATGATGCCTGATATCCAGTGATTCCTGCTCTTAGTCAGCTGATGGTTTAGTTTCCTATAGAAAGGCTGCACTGTCAGCAGAGTGTTACGTCCCCTTTTGTCCCGGTTTAATTTCCTCTGGCTGTTTCTATATCCACACCACACTTAAATCTCAAGGCCTCTTGTCTCTCTTGCAATACATACAACATCTTCTTGCATTTCCTATGCACACCACAATATCTCCACGCTTGTTCCTTGGACTGACTGGCACAATAACTCTGGCTTGCTGTCTCTGGAAAAAGACTGCTCAGCAGAAAGCCATAGAGTATGATAACTTTGGCTTTGGTAGGATAGCAGGCTAAAAATGCACTTTATTTATTTTCCCTTGGCAGAATAAAGTGTCAAGGAGAAAGCTGAGGTCTCCTCAAAGATACTAGATGCATTAAAAAGTTGGTGGAGATGTCACTGACAGGGGAGCAGGAGATCTGAGTTTAATTCCTTGTTCTGCTCTAGAGAATCAGAACATCCTTGGACAAGTCATTTAACATCAGTTTCCTGTATGAAACATGGGTATAAGAACAGTTTTATGCCTGCCATACTGCCAATATAGCATGGCATAAGGCAGTGATGACTATTGTGAAGGGGGACACATCAGTAGAAATACATAGAGGGAATGTAAAGTAAGCATATTTGTATTACAGATGAGAGAAAAAAAGAGAGTGATGATTTTATCTTCTCCAGAGGAACTGGGCTAATATTTAGGAAAATCTATTTGCAAACATGTATGTGCAATCCTATAATGTACAGGCTAATGTTTTTTCTTTGCCTGTGAATATTCATGCAATCAATTTTAATTCACCTGAAGAGGTGCTTTTATTGGAACAGAGATGGAAATTCATGGAGGAAGGCAGTATTTCTGAGCAAACAGCCGAAAGCCACACTCAGGCTGTTCTCACTTGGACACTGTGTACCTCTTGGTTGTGTGAGTTAAGGATGTGGATATTCTGAGATGAAAGAAGAGCAAGTGTGAATGCCAGTGGCTTTCAAAGAACCTCAGATACATCACCCAGCACTGGCGGGAATGGCAAAGAGAGGTGGTGTAACATAAGGACGATGCTGACATAGTAGCAAATTCTCTGTCCCCGTGACACATTTAGTGTGTTTCAACCTCAAAAGGCAGCACAATCTGCCTGTAGCGTGGAGCAAAGCCGAGGGAGGGGGATCAGCTTCTGAGCACAGCCGAAGGGGACATGTGTGCTGAGGTCTTAACTGATCTTCACACTTCTGTGTCTCTCTGCCTGCAGGGTGAAATTGCGGCTAGCCTTGCATTATTAAAAGGCACAAGGTTCTGAATTCATCTTGTGTAATTATGGGATTATCGAGGATGCCTAAACTAGGAATGCAGCCACTTCACACTCCCTCTGTGGGCGTCTCTAACTACAAGATGTAGGCACCATCAGTAGGCAATCTGTATACACAGCTTTCTTTGCTGTATATTGTGTGGTGCTTTTGATGGACAGTGTCTTTTCGTCTCACTCTTGCACAGTCCACACTGAAGATGTTGGCTTTCACACTGTCCCCTTTTGTCTGGTTTGAAAATTATTCCTATGCTTTCTTCCATACTCCCCAAATCATAGTAGTTTCTCTGTACTAACCAAACCCTCTACTTCTTTCAAAACCTGCCTATCAGTGTGTAAAATCTTGAAAGAACCTTGTGTTCTGCATATTCATTTTAACTTACCTACAGAAATAACCCATCCTGTTGTGTCCTGTATTTTACTGGTGTTTCCTCTGGTCTGTTCTTTTGTGGAGTCCCACAGTTACATTCCTGTTGGAGACTCATTCATAATCTCCCTGAGGCAGAAATTACTGCATTTATGCCTGTCACATCTTTGTTAAAATAGATAATGATGTGCTCAATCACACAGCGAGACATGGGGATGAGGAAGTGAGGAAAGCCACTCTGAGACCCACATTTGTACAATAACATCCAGCTTAAATAAGTCCAGGGTTCTCATTTGTTAAGCAGTTACTACAAATCCATAAAAATATTCATCAATGCTCACCTTGTAAGCAGCGAAAAGAGGCATACCTGATGACTGTTCAGAATGAATAGTCTGTCCAGCTGCAGTCTGAAGTGTCTAGATGGGAAATGAAAGGTAATATTGTGACCATGTATAATGTCTTGAGATTTGTATTTAGAAGCTGATATTATGCAAATTCAAATGACTGTTAATATACTGTTTGTAACAGTGTGGATAATCAATCATGAGCACAGATTACCTGTGGATACAGTGGCTTCTGCATCATTATTTGTTCTCAAATTGGCCACAGGCATCTTTTTGTTTTATATGGATGGTCAGACTAAACTACCATAATGGATTTTTGCAGTCTTAAAATCCATTTTTGGAGTGGTTTTTTTTCCATTTTGTGTGAAAGACAGTTGTTTCTTGTCAAACAGGTGAGCCAACAAGAAATTAGAAGATGTGAAGGGGAGGCTAAAAAAATCTCACATTCTCATTACTGAGCTACACCCAGTTATAAAGATACATCCTCTGCATACTTCACGAATAAAGATATTGTCAACAAATGGTTGTAGTGGTCAAATACTTAAAAGACACTAAATAAAGAGTTTGCAAGATTTTTTTTGATGGCTTCTCAAGTACTACTGCCTGCCGGTCTATGACGAAAGGTAGTTGCTTTATTGCACTGTGCTGATTGAGTCTTCTAAACGTACAGTACTCTTTTCCCAGTTTTTATCCTGGTTAACTGTGTTTGAGCTCATAATGTGATAATGTTTTGATTTATATTGCAAATAAAGATTTATTACTGCATGCAAAAAGGACAGGGAAAAGAATGAAAAAAAACCTATGTCTAAAATATCCATCAATAATTTGCGTTTAACATTATTTTTATTAAATTCACAGTATTTGAACTAGCAGATCCTTTCACTTGGCAAGAAGCAATAACAGAAGTAACTAATTTTTATTCAAGGACTTGAAATATATTAGCAAAGCAATGAAAAGAGGAAAACGGCAACAAGAAAGATACATTTCAGTGACTCCAGCCCTAGAACAGGAAGGTTTTTCCTGTAAATTGTCAGCATTTTTTTTTTCAGATAACTGACATTATAATGTGTACCAGTCACTGTTTCTTACACATTTTAATCATCCTTAAATTCCTACAGTTCCCTTTATAAATTGACTTATGGAAGCCAGTTTCCAATCTACATAGATTGTCAGGTACTCTATTCATGTTTACAGTTTCTTCTTTTTTTTCTCGAAAGACCACACTGACTTCTTATCTGGAGCTGGTATTCAACCTTTCAAGTACCTCCTAGCCTAAAATAATTCACACAGAAAAATTTTAAGACTTTTAAGTCTAGAAAGTTTCTGAATTATACCGCTACCCAAAATGATCCAATGTGTTCTGGGCTAATCAAGGCTACTTAACGGTGCTCAAATTGACACTGAAAAATGCAGTGACCAAGTTTTAATTCACATAATTAGAGATTGTTAAAGTTGACAAAAAAGCCTGGCATTCAATTTAAGAGTAATTACTCATATATTCTGTTAAAATAATTCTGTTCTAACCACTGTCTCTCCTAAAATTACAGACTTTGGACAAATAATGTTTGGACTATCTATCTCTTACATTCATTGTAGGGTTTCTCTGCCCAGGAAGATTATAGCAGAAATGCATGACTTTACTAGCCAAAAGCCTGGAACAACTTTGCAAAACAACATATTAAAAAAAAAAAAAAAGCTGAGAGGTGTATATGACTTACGATCAAATCAATCTTCAATTTAATACACATACATTTTAAAAAGTTTTGTTTTCCTTAATTCATTTGTCCATTCAAAAGCCATCAGAAGCAAGGAAACTTGATGTATGTAAGCAAAGAGGACACCTCTTTCTCTACTTAAAGCAGAGAAATATTGCAGAAATAACACAATATTGCAACAAGAACATTTCTTGCAGAGCAACTAGATCTTTCTATCAGGACATTTTTCATTTGAGTTTGTTTTCCTTTTGCCTTGCAAGATACTTCAAGCCTTTTTACACAATAGCCACTTTTCTTCTGAAAAGAAGACAGAAAAATATTTATCTATCTTCCTTAACATTTTTTAAAATAGGTCTGATTTTAAGATGAAAACAGGAAGGTTTGCAACTAGAATGATGTGAGACTCTTTTAAAGAAGTGGATTATTGTTGTTACTGAAGTTATCTAAAGCTGTAAGCTGTAGGTCTGGTGACAAATGCCTACAGAATCATGACCTGATGTTGCATATTTCCTTCCCTTATTCAGGTAAAGAGTTCTTATTAGTCACACTGAAAATAGTGGACTAAACACTGAAGCTTTTACTCTGTGCTTAATCAGTTGTCAGTCAGGCAAGCCTCCTGGGAAGTCGATGGGAGTTTGCCTGGAAATGACAGAGCAAGAATTTATTAAAGCCCTTAAAATTGAAATATATTCATAAGGTTTGCAGGATTAGGCCTCTAATTTAGCGTGACCTAAAAATGTTGATGGGAAGTTGGTCATTCAAAAAGCTGTAGAAAGACTGAGCCAGGACAGCCACAATTCCAGGCAGTGCCTGCCGTGTCTCTGGATGTTGTGGGAGTAGGATAACGAGACGTGACTGATGTAGCTTGACAGAACATTTTAAAATGACACATTGAGCTAGATTCAGTGAAAGGATAATGGACAGATGGTTTTCATTTTCAGAAATTTAATGGCTATTCGACATTCTTTATCATTAGTGATCCTGTTTAAAACTTTATTGAATAGTGATAATTTTTGTTTCCGTTTTTAACAGAACAATAGCTCTGCTATTGCTACAGCCAGCAAAGTATGCCTGTTGAAAATCTGCTTCTCAGCAGAATGACTGAAAGAATGGCTACTTGCATACAAAATATTCATACTTATTTTCAAGAAAGAAGTTGTGTGAGGGGAGAATTGGTCTTGTTTTACTTCCTAGGTATAAAAAATAGGGAACATGCATCTTGAAACCCATATCTGATGCTATGTTTACTCACTAGTCTACAATAGTTGAAATTGAATGGTTCTTTCGATTGCTACTTTAAAGTTATTTTTTAAAGTGAGAAGTAACAAACATGTTCTATTTGCACCTGAGGCCTTCTATTAAAATATTTATCATATGAAAATAAATTGTTTTCAAACAGACCTCTGGAAATCAGATAAAATGTTATAAAATTCTTCTTATTTCTTCCAAAATGACACTCCCCTCCACAAATCTAGTAATTCTTGTTAAACAAAGATTCACACCCAAATTTATCCAGTTTTCTGTCTCAGATTTCAATTTTACAACAAAATTCAGGCTAGTAGGTAGCAGAGATGTAAATATCTTGTACATTTATATTGTTTATTTCAGCTGCTAAATGATAATATAATCGCATACTCCCAAAGTGCTCCTTATTTATATTTTTGGTCTTTATTTTTCATCCCTCAATTGCTGCCACCCTTAGAAAGTGCCAGAATATCAAATCCATTGCATACAGAGCAATCAGATTCAGAAGAAGACAACTAGTAAAGTGCCTTTTTTTCATGAAGACATGAAAACCCAATGCTTCTTTCCTGAATCAGATTCAGAATGGGCATATGTACATAGCTTGAAGTGTGAAATTACAGTTTTAGTGAGTAACCTGAAGTCCTTTTTCAAAACATGGGAAGACATTTTATTGGTACATTTTTTTAATAATTGAGTAAAAATCTGGATATTATTTTTTTAATATCATTTGCTAATTTATGCTTTACTCGTTATTCTGCAGGAAAGCTCATGATTGCAGAAATGCTAATATTGACCTATCTCTCTTTTTTTTTTTCATTGAAAACCCAGTGTTGCTTTATTTGCTTCAGAAAGATAAGGTTGCTCCAAACATGTAAGTTGATATTATGAGATCTACATGCTCTTACAAACAGAGACAGGAATAAAAGTTCAAATTTGTGGCCTATTGACTCTGGCAGTGTCCTTTTAAAGCATTATTGTTTACTGATGGGTTCACATTATCAGGCACATTCCACTTTCATTACTTAGAAATGGTACAAGGCTTAGTTCATTATTTATTTATTAAGATCCCATGTTGTTTTTCGAGTTAGTGGGTATCCAGTAACTTCTGGAGTGCCATGCAAAAGGGCAGATTATCGGCTCCACTTAGCTCCCCTATTTTCACTGAAGTGCATCCAAGCCCCTCTTGGGTATATGGTTGGTGGCTGGCTGCTGGCAGGAAACCCTTAACACTGTAAAACTTGCTTCTGCCCCTTTCTACTGAATGCACTGCAGTGAGCTGTGTGGGTGAGGGTGAATGCCTTTGGGCTTTCCAAGTGGGCATATTTGTGTGGACCTGAGGCTGCTTCAGCCTGTGCAGAGGGGAGGGCCTAGGGGGGGGTGAGAGTCTGTGGGGAAACCTTGGTCCTTTTCCACTCCCCAGTCTCCAACAGACTGTATCTCACTGCACTGCGGAGCGTGACAAACTGGCAGGGTGTTTTCTGGGCAGGAAACCCTCCCAACCAGGAGGCTGTGTTTGCATCCAGGCTGCTTGCTGTTACCTCTCTAGGATGGCTGTGAGGCAGGGGGCCATCCAAACCAGTACCTGAAGGAGGCTACAGGAGAGATGGGGAGGCACTCTTTATCAAGGAGTGTAGTGAGAGGACAAGGGTTAACGGGTATAAGCTGAAAGAGGGTAGATTTAGATTAGATATTAGGAAGAAATTTTTTACTGTGAGGGTACAAAGGCACTAGAACAGGTTGCCTAGGGAAGTTGTGGATGCCCCATCCCTGGAGGTGTTCAAGGCCAGGCTGGATGAGCCTCTGAGCAACCTGGTCTAGTGGAGGGTGTCCCTGCCTGTGGCAGGGGGTTGGAACTCTATGATCTTCCAACCCAAACCATTCTATGAGTCTATGATTGTATGATTCCAAATGGGCATGGCAGCCCGAACATGTCATGCTGGCATCTGTGGGAACCTGGGAACCAGGTGCAGGACTGGCCCCTGCTTAGCAGAGGCTTAGCATATTGCTGAAAGGATATCCAGGCTCCAAGGGGGTGAGAGGGGGTGGGTGGCAGGTGCCAGCTGTCCCCTTGCCCCACACTGCCGCCATCATGGCCTGACGTTGGCCTCACCTTTAGGAAGAGGCGAGCAACTTTCTGTTCCCATTACCAGGTGTCATGACAGCAAAACTACACACCCAGGTGGGAAGTTAAAATATGCACTAGTATTAATAAAGAAAAAAAGTCTCCAGGTTTAGTTTGAGACATGAATCTGACAAAAAGGGCTTCCTGCTGCCAAGGTAGGTGCTATGAAGATTAAAATTTCCTCTAAGAGAAGAACAGTCACACAAAAAGCTTGTTGGCATTTACTAACCTAATCACCTGCGTCACAGAAATCAGTCAGATCTTGCTTGCTTCTGTACCTGGTTGGAACCAAATATCAGTGTGGAACAAAGAGTTATTTTTTTTTTTAAAGCAAGGCAGAAAACATTAAAAGAGAGAGGGTCATTGCTAATGGTAGAGATTTTTAAGTACTTCTTTTTAATTTCCAGTAATTATTATTTTCTTTAATGATTTGTCATGCCTGAAAAATCACCATTGTACTTACAAAATTAAATTTTAAAATAGATCATCTCTGTAAGCAAATAACAATTTTGAGTCATTATTAGTATGTAAATTAACTCTTTCACTTTTCCAGTGAAAGACATGTTTATTTTTTTTTTCAACAGTGCTTTTATAAAAGCATCCCACTTCTCAGTCCTGATGTGGAGGGATCATCCTGTACACTTCTTCAGTAATGTCTCCAGTGAGCTTGGTAGGAAGGATGCCAAAGGAACTGCTAATGTTTCCCTGTAGCATGACAACCTCTTCAACAGGAATAATCGGCTTGGGCCAAGAACTTGTTTCATGTATATGGCAGAATTACTGACCCAAGCTGGATTTGAACCAGCAGCCATATGATTTAAATAGGAGATGAAAATTGATCTCAAAATAACCTCAGCAATCTAAGCCAATGAAGCGACAAAAGGGTGAATGCTTAGCACTGCAGAAAAATAAATATCCTGTTTTAGAAAACAGACCTTGTCACAAGAACCAAACACTCCTATATCACCCAGTATCTTAAGTTGAAGAATGTGCCTCTGCTAGTAAACATAAGGAAAACAATAATAGAAAACCTTTAATGAACCTTTGCTATTACAGTATGACCAAAACTACTGGAATGAGACGCATATCCCTTTTGTTGTTAGACTGATGAATACTGATTATGACAATGTCAAGCATATCAACTTACATATTATATTACAGAGAAAGACTAGCTGAAAAAGAGTTCCAGACTGATAGAAATGAGGCCCTTAACAAAGTCACCTCTCTAGCTTGCATGTAAATATATATATACATACACATGCATATATATACACACATATATTTGTGTATGTAGAAGACCAATCTATCTACATAAATGTATACTTGGGAGATGTGGTTCACTGTGTGTATATATTTACAATATAATGTACAACGTATCACATGTCACATATATAATGTGTCACAACTTCCAAGTTTAGCAAGTATTCATTGTGTTCTTTAGCTAAACAATAGCTTCCTGAATTCCAAGATTGTATTCTTCAAGGCAAGTTAGGGTCTCTAGCAAAATTTATGTACCAGATGGATATAATTAAGACTGTGGAAATGGCTCCACATTCCAACTAGGAGAACAGACAGAGTGGCTCAAAACCATGTCAACTTATTGCTTGCCTGTTTCCTTGCACTGTCTGGAGCATGCTGTTGGACAAGCTACACTGGCACCAGGTGTTCAAATAGTCTATTCCTGAAAATTTGGGGGAGAAGAGATTTTTCACACAGAAAGGGTTCAAAAAGGCTTTTGAGAAGAGCAGTAGTTTATTTCCAGAACATCTGCCTGTGTGACAAGCATTTTACATGCTCAAGAGGATATGTTCTGCTCCTGGAAGCCAGTACATAAATTACAAAGAAAATAATAACTTCATCCCAAAGCACCATCCACTAATCTACTTGTTTATATCACAGGTAATATGCAAGTGCTTTTCAGAGCTAATCCTGTCAGCCATAGCATAAATGTGAAGGCCAATAAGATTACCTGGAGATGAAGCATTTTAATAGCATCACACAGTCAGGAAGTAAACAGATTATGAAAGGCAGCAACTGGCATTTTGCAGCTTGGCCCAAATGTCCTAAACTTGATGAGTCTTGTAATCAATCTTGTTTGAATTTCACATAAGATTTTATCTCATCCAGAGGATAAAGAAATGTGCAATTTCAAAAATCAGAACATTAAAACACAAAAGGTGAGAGGGAAGAAAAGCACAGTGTAAAACCCAATGTTGAAATCCTCTTTGCTGGACCTCAAAGGTACCTGACAGGGTTCAAAGGATGAATCTGTGAAACAGTGGTGCAGGAGATAACTGTGAGGGTTATCTCACCTGGAAGCAGAGGCTTTCCAGAGAGAAGTCCAATTCTGTAGGTGTGTTGCCAGACAGTCTCCAGGCTTCTCCATCTGCATCTTTTTTGTTCTGCCCTATGACTCTGGACCATTCCCAGTGAGGACTGTGTTGTTCTGTCATGGTTTTAATATGAAGATGCATATCTAGAACAGAGATTCAGGCTTTAATTATGGAAGGAATCTCACTTGTGCAATAGAACCACTGTGCAAATCAAACTGATTCAAAGGGACAGTCAAGGTGGAAGAAAGCACTGTCTTTCATGAAGTTGGCTAGCAAAACTAAATTAACAAGAAATTAATATATGTTGTTTTCGTAGAACAGGAGCATGTGACATATCTTTTGCCACAACTTTTTTCTCCCCAAAGTGTTGAATCACATTCAACATTTTGTCATAAAACATATAAAGTCTGCGTCTGAGAGACACCCATGCCTTTCTTTCTGTTTAAGCAGAGCCCCAAATTTCCACTGGTGTTTGTAAATCCAGTGTATTTTAATACATTTTGAATCTATTCAATTTGAAATTCAACTCTTCCACTCTGTTCCTCCAGCTAGATAATTTGTTTCTGTTATAATCAGCTTTTACCTAGAATTTATGCCAAATCTGCCGCTGCACTCATTTTGTGTGGTTATACTTCCATTTCATACTTCCAGGCTAAATGAGAGGGCAATTACATTCCCCTTAGGTTAAGAATAGCTGAAACAAAAGAAACTACTGCATAAAAGTGGGCAGGGATTAGCTAACACAATTCAACAAATACCCTTTAGTGCTGTGAAGTACAGGATTGGTTGGATGTGAATGTGAAAGATAAACAGCAGAAACATGTTGAGTGCAGACAGAGCAATAACAGCATGCTAAGGGAAGGCAAGAAAGAGGACTGGATGCTGGTGAGACGGTCAGCACAAACAGTGCACAAACAGTGCAAAAGCAGTTCCTTAAAAAAATAAGTCTCATGGTAGAAGTAGAGAAATACTTGCAGCAGATGACAAGGCAACTGCATCCTGCTCACTTTGCTACAGTTTAGTGGGACTGAGCCATATGAACTTTTTCTGCCTATATAAAGGATTGAATAAAACAAGTATCTGACTCTACCATCAGTTTCTCCTAACACAGAGAGCCTACTGAAACACTGGCTAACTGCTGGGGACAGGCAGACAATTCCATATGCCACTGTTCTCAGATTGCCTTGTGTGTCACCACCATTTGCACAGGTTCAGCTCTGTCTCTTGGGCCACTCCCTCCTGTGAGGTGGTGGCTCAGATTTGTCATCATCCAGATTTGTAAGGCATTTCAAAGCACAACTTCCACAGAAGCCTTAGCTCTTAACTTTGTAAACACATTTGGCATTTTCAGCTTCCTCAAGGTTTTGAATCAGAGCATCTGTATTTTTTTACAATGCTCTACTTACTTACCTTGAAAACTCTTCCAGAACTGGTGTATAAGTTTTCATGCACAACTCCTACAAATTACTCTCAAACTTTATTTTTCCAATAGATGTGCAAGAAGCAAATGAATTATATATTAGTTTTGTGGGAAAGAAGGATAGAGGAATATGGTAAAGCTGTTAGGGAAGGAGTGGAAGTCCAGGGCTGCATGAACAAAGATTTTTTTCAGTGGATTTGAAGTAGATACATACCATCTGAGAGTCTTATTTTGTGAAAAGGGAAGGAGTAAAGCGAGAGAGTCTTCAGTATCTGTCGAATTTTGTATAAGAGTTTCTCTTTTAAAGCTTCAGCCGACAATTCGTGGCAGGTGTGTAGCATGTTTCTGTCCTAAAGATCACCTCGTTCTTTGTGAGAATCCTCAGGCAGGGAATAGATGGCATATTATACAATAATACATGAAAAAAAAATTTACTTTGGCTACTGATAATTTCATTAAACGTTGTTTTCAACTAACCTTCCACTGGTTGTTAATTTAGACTTTCTGGTTCTCTGGTTATGTTTGCCTTCCCTGCATAGTCACCTCTTGCACAAATTTTCTGCCAAGTATGTCAGTATTTTCGATTTATCCCTGCGACTCTGTGACCTGAGTCATCAACGAAGAACTGCATTTCATGCAAATTAAAGCTGAGGATTCAAAGATAAGGCAAGGTGTTTCTCTTCTACTCTTATCAGCTGCTCCGTGAACCAGTGGCCAAATCCTGAGTGACCCAGTACCTCTGTTGTAAACATCAGCGGGGAAATTTGGGACAGATCCGCGGCCACTGTGATTGCCTTCTTGACTTTGGTATTTTACGATTTCTCTACAAGGGCTGTGAGTTTGTCCCCTGAGGCATATCAATGCTGTAATTTTAGCTTCACTGCTTGATTTTCAAAACTAGTTTTGAAAACTGAATAGAAAAAGGAAAATACCCCAGAAAAATTAACCTCAAAATTCACTTTTTTTTTTTCTCCCTCCTTCCAATTCTGAGGAATCATGTCATCACTCATCTTATGCTTATTTTAAGGAGCCATCCTCCTTTTCAACCTTTTAGAGATTCTTCTGTCTGAAGTCCCTTTTACTTCCTCTCAGCAGCTTGTCTTCCCTACCATCTCTCTTCATCTTATTGGGAAGGTTGTGAAAAGGGTTTTCCAGCTGACACAGAGCCATATTAGCATCTGTGCACTCTAACAGTCCAGGGCACCAGCTACTGTCCTTTCCCAAGAGACTCTGCTGGTGTCCTGGCACACAAAAAAGTGGGTCCAAGATTTTATGCATGACTTGCTTGGCAATGTCAAATGAGCCCTCACTGCTGCCGCAGAAAACTCTTCCCACTGTTTTCTTTTCCATTGTGGAAAGCAGGGGTAAGCTGGAAAACCTGTTGCCAGCCAGAGGTTTGTTACTGGACTGGGTATTATCCAGTGGTATCCATTGCCTGGTTTATTCCAATTTATTCTACTAAGACCCTGTCTGGGTCAGTCTACTCACCCTCCCTTCCCTGCATGCTGAAGAACGATTCACTTCTTATCATCTCTCAGCTCAAAACCTTGCTTGCTTGTGCAGCCCACAGAGAGATGTTTAAGAGTCATTCTAGTGCATTCATAATGACTTAAAGGGAAAAGAATGAGCAAATGCAAGCTCTAATGTCTTCCAATCAACATATTAATGGAATAAAGATTTAAGTCTCCAAAATTATAAACAGACAGGTAGCCACAGTAGTATTAACCACTGCTGTGTAACAAGATCTTCTCTTACAGTCTAAAAATGTAATCAGTGTTTTGATATTTATGTTATCTATGTTAATGTAAAACAACAATAAAGCTATCAAAACAGAGAACCACCTCTTGAAAACTTCCATAATGTCTAGTCTATGCTCTGGACTATGTAAATCATACCATAAGAAAATATCCAGATAAGTTATGCTTTCTGGGAACTGGTTCTTCTGAAATTACCCATGTTGCAAAGTAAAGCAATGATTTACTGCATACACTGTTCTAGACTGTGGATCTACCTGGGAAAATGCATGCCTCACATTGCAATTACAGGCCAAGAGAATCAAGTACCTGAGTCTCTGTGTGGAGTGTTTGGCTGTCACTGTGATAGGTAAAGGGCTATTCTGAAAATGATGTAAATTGGCTCCTTTCTATTTATTAAACCTTAAGTTGCTGATGGAATTGCAAGTCTAAAACAAAGTAACAAGCTGTCTAAATTATCATTTATAATACTAGTGATGCTCTACAAAAATGTAAGTATATTGTTTTAATCCTCCGCTAGTCCTGTCAGGTATATCACTAATTATCCTGGCTTATGCTGTTGGAAAAAGGACTCATACATTCTCATGTCAGATTGCTGAAACAGCGAGTTTTACAGTACAGGAAATCATCCATTGTTTCCTTTCATTTATAGAAGAGTATGTAAGGCATTTCACTGTAGCTGCAAGAAGAAAATAGACACGCTGTTTTAAATATGTTGGTAGAAAAACTATGCTGTGGTCTGGTACTTTACTTTCAGCTGAATTGAGAAAACTTTCTCACAAAACCTTTCATGCTTCTTCAAGTATTCCTGTGTCTAACTCCATCTTCTTGCAATACAATACTTTGTGTATTGTCTAGAAAAAAACAAAGTTACACAGAACACAGATCATGTCTGAAATCTTTTCTTTGTTATGGGTTATAATTATTTCTGAGTGTTTTCTTCCTTGACTGTTAAATTTATCTTAGGACAATGATGCTAGGACAGACTTTAGTGTAAACTCCAATAAAAAACCTGTTATATAGTTAATTTCTGAGATGGAGTTTAAACCACAAGCAATGATCTTTATGTATATTTTAAAATAAAAGTAATCATTTTGAGAAAAATGAAAACCCACATACAACATTTGATATGTAGTTTCCCTCCCCCCTTTGTTTTGCACATGAAAATATAAGAAAAAAATAACACTGAGTATAAACAATATTAAGCACATTGTAGGAAATATTTGTACCGAATTGAAAAGCACTAGAAATGATATCATTGTATTAGCAGTTACATGACATCGGTATACACAAAGTATTTGCTTGAAAATAGTTAGCATATGCAGAGTAATACTGGAAGCCCTATGAGTTGAAAAAAGTCACGGGACATACCAGGAAAATGCAAAACAGATGGGCTGTGAGTCTAAAGAATGGCAGGTCTCCTCATTTTTAAGTTTGTGTGGAACAAGCTTTTCCAGCAAAACTTGTGTTCATTTCTGAAGTTGAAAGGCAACCTGAAATTGACTCAAAATGCAAGTACAAACATAAACGAAATTTAGGATCACTTTAGGATCAAGTGGTTACTTATTGAAAACAAAAAAGTAAACATGATTTCTGTTGCCTTAGAATTTCAGGCAAGTAATCTATACAGTGCCTTTACATATTTAGCAATAATTTGCCCTAAATAACAAAATCAATATTTACTGTTTAAGACACATGAATTTTATATTGTAAGAACATTAAATATTCTGGTCAACAAAGTCTTTTGGGACTCTACGGGGTAGCAAGCTAGAATAAGCTTTTCTGTGTAGATCTATTTCAGAATAAATACTCTTATTCTAAGCATATTAAAAGTAATATCTTCCTCCTACTCCACCTACTTCTTGGTCTATGTGCAAGGACCAATTGGTGCAAATCAAGGAGGCCAGTTGCAAGACTCTAAACTCATCTTACAGAGCAAACCAAGAACAACAAATGTCTGCAAAAGAAATTCAAAGTTTTTATTTTTTTGAGATTTTCAATTTTTAAGGTATTTTCATCTACTAAATCTAAAAAATATCAAAACTCTTAATGAGTACATTTATTCTAGAGAAACATATTTTAAAAAAAAATAGTTCAGTTGTGATCACTCTTCATCTACAAATTCTTCTCTCTGTCTTTCTCTGGATTTGCAATGAGAGGCTGGGACTGCTCAGCCTGGAGAACAAAAGGATCAGGGGGATCTTATTAAAGTGTATAATTACCCAATGGAACAAATTAAGATGAGCAAGCCAGGCTCTTTTCAGTGGTGCCCAGTGACAGGACCAGAGGCAATGGGCACAAATCAAAACCCATGAAATCTAGTATGAACACAACAAAAAAGCTTTTTAGTGTGAGAGTAGTCAAACACAGGAACAGGTTGCCCAGAGAGGCCGTGGAGGCTCCATCTGGTGAGATATTTCAAACCTGACAGGACACTGTCCTGGGCAGCTGGTTCTATCTGATGCTGCTTGAGCAGTGGGGCTGGACTAGATAATCTGGAGAGGTCCCTTCCAACCTAAGCATTTCTGTGATCACAGCGCTCCGGCCATGGGAACTATTCCATCATGTGTCTGTGATCCCAATGAGACTGCAGCTCTGCAAGTGCATGCAGATCTCTGATTTATCCCGTACTTTTATAGCACTGCATGCTTCTGGATTATTGGTTTACTTTGGGACTGTTAGAACCCATTGCAGTGAATAAGGATTGCCTCTGTCTAATGAATGTTTAGTGATTAGTGTAAGATGGATTTTGAGTCTCACATTTCCTTCTGTAATGCATCTCTAATAATTAAAATGAAGACAATTCCAAGAGATTTTTTAAAGCTGTGTGTGATTTAAGTACATTAGTCATACAGAAGAGATTCATATTGTCATAGTAACTAAACCAAGATTCTTTTTTCCCTCATATAGTGCCAAAGTATATTATATAAATATAATACTTCATCTTGTTCTTGAAGAGGCATGTCTGAACACTTTTCAGGATATTTTTTGTTGGGACATACATTCTACACTTTGCTGTTCAGATGTAGCTCCTTATCTCACAAATGCTGTTGCTTGAGCTTAGCTTTAAGCAAATGAATATGCTGTAGGAGCACAAGACCCTACTCATCTGTGCAGAATTAAGCATGAGTGTAAAGATTCGGGTCCCTAGAGCACCGAAACTCATACTTAACTTTAAGTTGGAATTCAGGCACATACTGGCCTTAATCAGATGATGGACTGCTTTACCTGATTTAGGCCCAAGTCTTTGCAGAACTGGGGATTTAGGATTGGAGTTGCAAACAAACCAACAGACCACCTTCTATGTCTTGGGGTTATTTCTTATCACCAGTTCTGTGGGGAAACACCTTCGTTACAGAACAATACATTGATATTGCATCATACTGCAATGTACTTTTTTCTCAAAAAATGAATCTTTGTCCATCCTTAAACTTATAAGGAGTTACTCTGAAGTAATTAATTTTGCCAAGGGTCCCTTCATATTTACAGAAAATGTTCAGAAAAAAAAAAAGGTAAAAACTTATTATAAATCTGGCAGACCATGTCTTGCATTTTGATTGGATAGAAAATCAGTCATTAACCCAGGAAAATCAGTAATTTTCCTGCACAGCTGCTCAAATATGCTGGGGCATTTACTATGGGAAAAAAAAGGGGGGAAAAGACATTATCAGCATTGTAAAGCATTGATTAGAGTTTATTACACAAAATAATTACATTTAATCAATTATCACAGTTAACAAGTGATTTCTTGGGGGCTATTATTACCTAATTGTTATTAAAGATCTGACTACAGATGGCATATGCAATTCATTGCTTATTATTACTTTTACAAGCACAGATGGCACAGTACAACCAGTAAGACTAGCAGACAGTGATCTTTTTCCTAACATAATAACAAATGAATGTGCTGAGTGATTTTTTTTTAGTTTTGCTAAAGTGCTGCAAAATAGCTAATAGACTCAACTCTTCAGATCATTTTGTATCAATAGCAATTCCTACAGATTGCATGTAGAAGCCTGTTCAAGAGATTCCCAAATTAATGTTACAGACTCAAAATATTTGTGTTATGATGCTCATTCCAACTTGCCTGAAACTACCCTTTGCATAAGAATCAGTTTAATTTGAACTCTGTGAACTCTACTGGCAAAACTTCTAAGGCATCAATAGCAGTCATACAAAGAAAGAAAGAAGTTATCTCAAGAACATTTTAAGGCTATTTATTTAAAAATAAAGTGGTAGCTCTTTAAAAACCAGAAGAAATAAAAAAGATACTTATGTAAGAGCCAAAAAAATCCTTTTAAACTAGCAAGAAAGAATTATTTCAGCAAAAGATCAAAAGTTTTTTCAGGAACAAAAACACAGCATGCATGTGATACTTTCCTACCTTCCTTTCCATCTTTAGGAGTGGGTGGGAGAATAAGTGTGTGATTTTACTGACTGTTTGGTTAGATTAAATGGATCCCGAAAAGCAAGACCAGTGTCCTGTGATAAGTAGAGCTTAATTCTTTTTGGCCAAGTCTATCCAGCAATTATGTCTTAGAGTTACATTCCCTCTCCAAGTCTCCATCTCTAGAAAGCAAACCAATCATGTCATTCTTGGTCAAATGGAATTATCAAAATATCTTTAAAGTGTTACACTCCCAAGACATAATTATAGTACTCTTGCATGAGGGCTTTTGTAGTCAGCAGATGCACATAGCTGGCACAGGTTTTCACCATTCCTCTTAGGTCATATTAAAGATGTGTTGTTTACTCTCCTTAAAAATATCTTAATCACATCTCAGAAAAGGCAAAGAATGATGCTAAGTGTTATTATTAGAAAAATGTTATTGGAATACTTCAGTTTTGAAATAGGATGAAAATATATCTCATGAAAAGGACAGCAAACGTTACATCATGGTAAATATAGATAGCGCAAAAATCGAAAAGAAAATGCCGTTTACTAATTTTTTTTTAAAAATAATCACCTGATAAATAGGTCAAACATGGGAATAGACACCCTTTTTTTTGCAGAAGTCGTATATAACAATAGCTATATCCCTAAGTATGTAACAAATAAAAGGAGTGAAATTAACACTATTTTAAAATACTTGCATGCAAGTTGCACCACTGCACTAGTTCTGCCGTGCACTGATTATGTCTCCAATTTAACTCTGTAGAATGGCACCTCTAATATGTAAGCTTATTATTTAAACCCTCCAAAGATAACATTCTCTACATTCAGGCCCTTCTGAGTGTGATTCAGCATGCCAAGGCATCAACAAAAACAATTCTGTCTGATCTTCTGAATAAAGTTTTTAATAATGAGGTCAACATCTATCCTTATATATGGTGTACTTACAAGGTCAAAAAATGATTTAATTACCTTGTCTTATTGAATCACTACTCAACAACTGAGCTGTGGTAAGTGGCAAAGTACAGACCCTAGTAGAATGCATTTGGTAAGTAAAATCCATTAGCTTAAACCACTATGAAACTGTGCATAAGAAAATCGCCATCAAGGGGTTGTGGTTTAACTGGTGGTTTGATCTAATGTGTTTCACTTATTGCAGCTTGGCAGAGAAGCAGTCGCTTGTGTAGCCACAATAACGTGATTGCTTCCATTCTATGGGCATTTCCTTACACATTTTCCATTAACTTCAGTAAAAAGGGGCCTGGTCCTACCTGTCTTATGTCAAAAGGGTGCTATTCAGAGTAGACATGTCAGAAAAGCACCCACATGTCATTTCTTTACCGATCAGCTTACTTTAATTGAGAGTAAAATAATCTTGTCTTCGAGGGTCTAAAGAATACCAGAAATAACACAGACTCTTAGGCAAGTTGAAAATGGCAGATACGTTGGGTTCAGAGGGTAATAATCAATGGTTTGATGTTTGGTTGGTGGTCAGCAAGTAGCAGACTACCCCAGAGGTTGATACTGCAGCCCTTATTGTTTATCAACTTCATCAACGACCTGGATTATTTTGGAGAGTACCCTCAGCAAATTTAAATTAGAGGGTATGATGACTGTAAGAAAGAGCAGGCCCTGATAAACTGCTCCTGATAAACCCTCCTGATAAACTGGGGAACTGGACCAGCAAAAACCTTTTGCAATTCATCAAGGAGAAGCATCAAGTTTTGCATGGCAGATGCAACAGCCCTGTGCAGTGTTTCAGTCTGGCAGCCAGGTGACTGAGTAGCAGTCATGCCAAAACAGAACCTCGGCTCAGTTCACTCTTGTCATGAGTAAGGCAAATTGCATGCTGAGGTGGTGCATGGTCAAGTAACATTGATCTGCTCTGTAGATCTTCTACTCTTGTACTCTTCTTGCTGCTGGTGAGGCTTCATCTGGAATCTTTTGTCTAGTTTTGGGCCTCCCTGTTGAGGGGAGGTGAAATTGAAGAGGGTCTAAATGAAGAGTAGTAAGTAGGACACGATGTAGGAAAGGACACAGGAGCTTCGCTTCTCTAACCTCATTAAAATGAACTAAAGATGATCTAAAGGAAATTATTACAAATAACTGAAGGGTAACTACAAAGATGAGAGATGAGCTACTGTGGAGTATCAGATGATACAACAAGGGGCAACAGTCACAAGGAATGACGTGGGAGGTTCAGACTGGAGATTAGGAAAGATTTTTTCACCAAGAGGGTATTACAACACTGAAGCAGGTTACCCAAACAGTTTGTGCAATATCCATTACTAGAGAGTTTCATAACTTGGCTGAACAAAGCTGTGGCTGACCTGACCCAGTGACAATCCACTTTGACTGTGACTTTGCAGTAGAGTCTCCATAAGTCCCTTCCACCCAGCACTTCTATGGTACTAGAATGTCATGGCTTTATGATGTGTCCAGCATAAGAACGGTGTACAATTCAGGTAAATATTTTGGAGATCAATATCAATAACAGTATCAGAATCAGTAACACAACTATTTTCAATGCACAAAACTCATGGCAGCCAAATGTCCAACACTAACTGGTGGAAGCACAGCCAGAAGGAACTGAAATGCATCATATACTCCATGGTCATGGTTCAAATATAATACCTGCCCCCCCCCCTCAAAAAAAAAAAAAAGTAGCTTTTTAAGTATTAAGTATCAATGTTTTTGAATCGGAAAAAAATAAAAGAAAAATCTCCGAAGTCTTCTGAAGTTTATTTCCTTTTTTTTTTTTTTTTTTT
>NW_010144268.1:41270-72224 GCF_000699245.1 Pterocles gutturalis
CTACCCCGCGCTAAGCTTCCTGTGATGACAAAAACAGGAGAGGAAACCTTTTGTTAGATTTTCTGTGGTCTAAAGACATTAACTTTCTTCTCTTTTCAGTCTGGATTTATTAAGATAGGAAAAACTAATTCCTGGAATTTCCAATTAAAAAGTTTATATAATTTTACACAAAATACTTTAAAATCTCTGTTGTTTTCAAAAAGGATGTAGCTATAGAAGGATGTTTAAATGTCTTCTTGTTTCTTTGCTGTAATTGTCTCAGTACAATATGTTTTTCCTCCCTAGTTCCTGTTTTTTAGGTTTAAATAAGTTGTGTAGTGTAGAGGAAATAATTCAGAGTTTGCAATATAGAATCATAGAATGGTTTGTGTTGGAAGGGACCTTTATAGTAATCTGGTTCAACTCAGATTGTCTAGTCCAATTCCCATGTCTCTTTTAATACGTTTTGTGAGGTGCTTTTTTTTTTAAACTTTGTCTGGTCTTTGCTGTTTAATCACTTCCCCACTTAGAGATTGCTCTGCCTGCTCTTCTCTGCACCTTTCTCGAGGTGTTAGACTCATGGAAGCACCAAAACCTGGACATAGTCACTGAGAATGATCACTGTTATTATACCAACCTGTGGATCCTCACACTTTCCTTCAACATCCTCCTCCTGGTGTGTCATGTTACATTATTCTCCACTGCTGATGTGAGGAGGATTTATTGTACAGCTGCCACAGATCTCTGTGCCTTGGGTCACTTTTTCTTTTTCTCTAACCAGCTCTGTCAGCTACAGTTGTCCATCCCCTAGCTTCTCTCTATGCTTCCACACAGGCTATTTGAAGCCTGCATACAAACGTATGGTGCAATGTCTTCTGGAAACCATCAGCCATCTGGACAATAGAATGCAACCAATAAGTTTCTATAAAAGTTCAGTTAGTGCTGCCCATAGTCAAAACATCTGTCATAGAGAGTAACTGCTGAGCTAAAATTAGAGCCAAAACTTCATTGCCTTGATCTGGCAATGAATACTTCATTGGTCCTTCCGAAGGCAATATTTTCATCTTTGGTGAGATCCTGCAAAATATCTTTTTATTGTTACAGATGTTGTGGCTCAGGGACAAAACTAACCTTTGTGAAAGTAATAAAGAAAATGTAATCTTTTCAAAAAAAAATGCTTGGAATTGTGAAGGATTTGAGACATACCAGTATCTATTGGAAAGCCAGCAGTCCTTTTCAGATCCAAGATGTAAAGATTTCAATATTTAGATGTGATTAGAAAGTAAGCCCATCTTTTTCTATGGTTCAAGTATTTCTGGAGCAAATGCTCTCTCCTTGTACAATAGAAGCTTTCAGCACTTCAGAGAGAAGTGGCCAGAATCCTGCTGTAAGATTTTGAGTCTCAAAACCTGGTATAGATTTAAAATCATTAAAATAAAAATAATAAAAAACCCCCAACAAACCATGTAAAGTAAAGCAAACACAAAGGATCCCTTTGAAATACTTTTTCAAGACCAAAAGTAATGACCTGGATTCCTAGCACATGCACAATTTTAACAAGAAACAAAAGAACGTGCATGTGTATAGCTCCACAGGCAAGCATGGCAAGCAGTTTTATGTGACTGTTTGCTCAGGGTTTGTTTTCTTTTCAGCTGTGCTTTTTCTCCTTTTGTATTTGTTTTCAAGAAAGTATGGGTTGTTACCATGCATCTTGGGCTTGAAGCTGCCAGAGTAAGTATTAGCAAAACTACTTGACACATGAGAGAGTATTTGTGTGCTCTTCTAAACTGAGAACAGAAACAACACCATATGACTTGTCTGACCAGTCACAACTAATCAACACAACTAGAAAAACAAATATCAGACATTGCATAAATACAGAAGTCTCAGCATTGCTGTTGCATAACAAACACTTATGATCTGCTCATAGATTGATCATAAGCATTAGGAACAAGGAGGCTTAGGCTGATGAGAAACACTGTTACTTTCTGTTTTCTTTGATTTTGAGCGTGTACTCTTAAAGGAAATCTGCCCCTTCTTGAAGTCTTCTCCATTAGAAAAATAACAATTCTAAAATAAGCTTCATACTAAGCTTTCCATTTCATTTTTTCTTAAAGCCAATATTCCTTGTGTTGAAGATCACCTAGCCCTCACTCCAGTCCTTACTTTCCTCAAGTTCTGTTTTTATCTGTATAACTGCGTAACACAAAGTACGTGTGAGTCAGTCTTGGTGTGATGACCGAAAATATACTAGGGCTGCAGCTTTGCTACAGTCAACACAGTGAATTCCCTTTGGAAAAAGTGGGTTCTCCTAAGTACTCTAAAGTCTTCACACTTCTAGTCTTCCTCCTGAAGACAGTGAAAGGCAGGGATAGAAAACCAAAGTGGAAAACATCTGAAAAAGAGCAACAAGGTAGGGAAACACAGCTTTTTTTAATGCTTTGCAGATTTTCTACTCTTTTCTTGGCTTTGCTTTGATTTTCTGTATGGAGATTACAGCACTATACTGGTTGTTCCTGAAATGGTCTCACTTGTTGAATATTTACCTCATGCTTGGCATCAGTTGCTCTGTTGGGGAAATCTATTATAAAATGGTATTCAGACATGTATTTTTCTACTAAAGGAAGTCTAAACGTAACTCATATGAACTGGATGTTCACTTCAGAATAAAACTGTCTTCTTCTCAAGATCTCCTCCCTTTTGAACCAGATGTATCACCTGTGGTTTGTGCACTGAGGACCACACATGATGTGAGGTAGATTACTCCTCTGTGTTAATCTAGAAGCTGAAGAATAATTTACTGTTCTCAGCAGACTTGACATGTTTGAGAGGAAAAGAGGCAGATACTTAGAAGGTTTGGGGACAATCTACCTCTGAGGGCTTTGCAGCATTAGAGCTCACTGTGCAGCAAAGGGAGGCACTCGTTATTTCCACTTTTCCTGAAGGTGTGTGAAGTATTTTTATAGCACTCCTGACTATCTTCCAAGACAGGGAAAAAATACCAAGACAAGAAGTCAAGTGGCTGTTGCTTTTTGCACATACAAGAGAAGCATAATTGCTGATTCAGAGCTATTTGCAGTACAGAGAGCTGTCAGTAGCCCATTATCATTAAACACATTTAATATGACTCGTCAGTAATAGGATGCTGAATTTCCCCTTCAGCAGCACATCTCTCAGACTCTACTTCTTTCCCCTCTCAAATCCAGTTGGACAAGTTGAAATTTCCTCTTTTTCAGGAGAAGACAATTGCACCTTTTCAGAAGCAAGTAACTCAGCCTTCTGAGTGTCTCCCAACACATGAAGGAAGCAGACAACCAAAATGTCAGTAGACAGGAACTAGTATGAAGGAGCTCGCCTGCCAGGACTTCTGTCCATCACCTTGTCTCTGTGAGGACATAAACCTAGACGCCTAAATTTTCAACATGGAACTCACCCAAGTGTTTAGTATTTAGAAGGCTACAACAAATGTAGTCGTCTTGACTAACATTCCCTATATGGTCACTTGGGATTCAAAATCTAGGTGTCTTTGTTCATGGGTTTCCTCATGTGCCTAGTTCAATCAACAAGCTCAGATTGTGCCCAAAAACTCTAACACAACTCAAAAAGCAGGCATTTTGATTTGGAAGCAAGAGTCTTCACTGCCCCATTTTTAATAAAATGTTAATTAGATCACTCATCAATAGAAAACTTCGGACAGAGAAAACTAATACCTCTGCTTCCTGTTTACAGTAATCACCAAGCATTGACCATATGCAGCCAAAACCATAAAGGTCATGAGGTGATCTGGTAGAAACCAGGAAGCCTTTGTAACCTGCATTTAGGTGTGAAGGTAAAGGCCTGCTATTATATTTACACTCGCGTATCTTTATGTACTAATTGATGCAACGTAATAAAATGATAAATGCAGACAAATTTATGTTGAAAATTGCTATGCTATCTGTTTTCTTCTTAAAATATCATCCTGTCACTTACCTAAAATGTTTAAACTGTGACTATTTAAGTTATTTCAGTCAGTACAAAATATATAGTGTTTAGCTTAAATGAGTTCTGTAAAACAAAATATTTTTTACTCATACATCTGATATTGAAGCACTATATTCTAGAAAAAAGTATCAAAACCCTATTTAAAGGTAAGTAAAGCACTTCATTTTGAGATAACTATTTAAGCTTTCTTTAAAAAAGAGATTTGTTTCTAGTGTGAATCAGTACACAAACAATAATCCATCTTTTTTGGAGTTTTACGTATTGATTTACATTTCCTTTGTCAGAGCTGGTTCAAGCTATTTGCAGTTTCACTTGTCACTGGTGTTAGGTGGATATTCTTTTAACAATTCACACAGAAAAAGATTAAGCTTATGTTCACAATTAATGCAAAATGTATTCCTGCACTTACTCCCTTGATTGAATGCTTTTGCACAAGCAGAATAGGTTTCAATGTGATAAGCCATTTTGTTGGTAGTATGTTTAGTGAAGATATCAAACACTGGATTGAAAAACTTTATTCTGCCTGCCTGACTTGTCTCTACAATCTTAAAACAGTAGAAAACAGAAAAAGAATGGTCGATATTAATATTGCACTCCCAGTGACCTGGGGTAAACGTAGTGAGAAGATCAGACATACAAGGAGGTGCTATTTTTGCATACTCAATGTTCAGAGCAGAACCACAGTTCAGCAGCTTTAAAGAAAGCATTCACAACATCTTTGAAATGCAAGCTTGAATCACAGGACATACTGTGCATTGAAAGACATCCATCTAAAGAACAATGATTAGGCATTCTATTTTTGACAAATATGAGCAAATAAATGGCACCATAATACATTTATTTGTGATGTGTAACAACTAGTTCTAGGGATAATTGCTAAGTGCCTGTTTACAAAAAAATCAGTTTACTGAATACATTTTGAAATGGGCTGTTAGCGTCACTACCTATGTGTCACCTATAGAAAGCTGTTGATTGTGACTATGTTCACTTATCCTCTTCAGAAAACAAGTAAAAAAACAAATCACTATCACTTACCCATTTAGATTGAAATCTAAAAAATATGTGCTGACTGTTCCTGCGATGAATTTAGTCCATTATTTCAGAGGACTTAGTTGTGCGCACAAAAGCGTCTTGGATAAAAAAGACCAAGTGTTACACAAAGCACCAGGAAAGAGAAGCTTCCAGTGCCTACCAGCTTCATCACTAATACATATTTCTGCAGCAGCAATTGGTTTTCTTCATGCACCAGGCAGTTTTGCCTTCATGATGAAAGAAAACATTATCACTGAAAGCCAACATGCATTTCTAAACCACGCCTAAACCTACAAAGCCACAAGGTACAGCTTTTAGTGTTAGCAAGCCTCTTCCCTGCATTGCAATGCAGACAGCACTCTAAGCCAAAGACTGGGTTCTCTAATAGCCAGAGATCAGTGAAAGCATGTAAATCCTCACAGGAGTGCCCAGAACCAATTTCCTTGACAACACTCTGGGGTGTGTATTTAGACTTCAGAACACAACAAAGACTTTGAAGTCCATTTTTGGGTAAGAGCAAGAGATATCACTCATATCTTGGTCAAACAGGTATTTGATAGAGTAGGATGTTGTCAAGAAAGCAAGGAAGAAAGACGAGTCCCTTTCTCTTTCAATCTCTTTTTTTTCTCTCTCATTTCCATTGCTTCTTTCTGTCCTTCTGCATGATGGTGTGTTCAGCTCTGGTCATTCCCTCCATACCTTTCTTGTTCAGTCATCCACATTCCTAACCATCTAGATAGGGCTGACATTTATGTGGGCCTAATCACCATCGCCTGCAAGGCAATGCCCAGAAAGCTTATAGCAGCCCTCTGATGTTTCAATCTAATTAAGTCCAAACAGAAGATTTTGAAAACACCTGCTTAGCTGCAATTATAACTATAAATGTGTCTAATTTGTTAGGCACCCAGCTGTGAGCCTTATACCTCCTTATACGTTACAAGCGCAGTGTTGTCCTATAGCCAGAAATATCTAGTTTATACATGAGGTTAGGTATACCACTTCCTTTGTGGGTACTGGTGTGAGCCTTCATCCTCTTTCAGTCATCATAAAATCTCTTCAGGTACTGGCAGTGGGCAGGACACTACCTTCTCTATCAGCCAGAAAGGAGCTCCTCTCTAGGGATGGTTCATAGGGTGCAGAAGCTGCCTACACATTTTTTTCTGCTCCTGAACAGTGATTTTTTCCTGTAATTGTCTAAATATGGTAAAACAGGCTTACTATATGTATATAAGTTCCTGTACTGTTATCTCTTGATTTTTTTTTTCTCTTTAGGATAACTATATGCATTTATCTTGATATTCTCACTGAGTATATTCTAACTTCTTGTTAATGCCAAGAGCCCAGTATGTATTTAACTTGATTTGTTGGTTTGAACTGTAGCAAGCCTAGGCCAGTATTAATATGCTGCATGTATTAACATATAGAATGTGACCCTGTGGAAAAAAATATTTCTTCAGTTAGATTCGGTCTCAGCTGTCGTACCACCACTCTGGGAAAAAAAGCATCTTTTTACTTTGAATAGTTTTGAATGGCTTTTTTCTTTTCCATTCTAGAATGGAATAACAAAAATGGAAATTGTTATAGAATCATTCACTGAAAATAGCTGAAGTAATAACATGGAGATGAATTCAAGTTCCATAGCAGGATAAACAAAATCCGCAGGAAGCTAAACTTGACAAACACTACTAACTTCATAGTACTTGCTATTAATATTAAAGCTTTCTCTATGTGTTATTACCTGAGCTATGTGATTCACAGTTTAATTGGATAGGAAAACTTCACCAAGCAGCAAAGCAAATTGTATGTCTCCCATTAAATCTTTGAAATTTTGAAATATTTTCCATTCCACACCAGGATAAAATCTCATCCTAAATTCTCATTTAGGAAACAACATGCCACCTTTGAGAGCACTCACACTGAGATGAAGGCACAAGTCACTTCCCTTATGTAGGCTGACTTACCAGCTTTCAGCTTAAAGACCCACAAAATTGCTCTAGGCATCAGGCTGTCCAATGTTCTTGTGTGGGAAGTCAGTAGACATGCTCTTTCCTTTCCACTGCCACCCCTAGTTTGGACTTTCTCATTAAAATGTTTGTATACATGTAAACACATATACATGTATTTAAATTTTGACCAGCTATAAAGACAATCCGTGTAAAAGGTTTCTTTAGGCCTTGTGATCTGTTCGTTTGCTAGGCTGTGTGAGGCAGTGGCTGTTGTAGATGGCATTCTTTGCAGTAATATTGGGGTTATTTTTTTTTTGTTGCATACATCTTACACAGTCATTCGGAAAGATTTCTAGCTCTGGCTCTTGTGTATAAACACTTCTATACAGTAAGTCAAAAGAGGAAATTATTTCTAAAACGTAATGATAGGGAGTGTCATTATCCTACTGGAAAGTGGATTCACCTCCAAGATAAAAAATATATTCAGTTATGTACAATTCTGAAAGGGCTAACGTTAGGTCATTGTACTCATGGTGTGCATCTGAATTACTATGTAGTTTTTTCCAAAATCTCTATTCCAATCTTAATGCAAGCACTTTAAACAATAACAGAAATGAGCCTCAGTTACTCTCATCCTATGCAAATCCATCGTGGATTTATGACAATGAGGAAAAGACATGTGAGATCCATTTCACTCTAGTACCTGTTTCTTTCCCACTGTTTTACAACACTAAAATGAGTCTTAGCGCTGCAGGCGTGCATGCAACACGCAGCCACTAAGGAGACAAAAAAGGATGTTGGTTACCAAATGCAGGGTCTGATCCAGTGCTCCAGGGAATCCTTGGGAAATCAGTGGATATAATGCTGGATGCCTTCCAAGTCTTTTAGGCTCAGCATTGTTAAAGGTAAAATGTTAGTGAGGTGTTTAAGTTTGTGATTCAAATATGAATAATCAGAGAAGAAAAGACAGTGACTTCTCAACTTGGTGCAATACTTCCTTCCACCACTCTACCTAGACCTGTTTTTTTTTTTCCTCCTGTGAAAGCCTGTTGTTTTCCCACTACCCTGCTTTTCTGTTTATTAATACCGTATTTATAATATTTTTATATTCTGTGATGTCTGGGGATAAATTTTTACTAAAGCAAATATCCAAACATAGTTGTGCAATGTGTTTAAAAATTCAGCATGACATCTACTAATGGAACAGTAGTTAGGCAAATAAATCTTCCATGAACTGAAATTAGAAAATTATACCTCAAAGCATTCATCCACCAAAACAGGCCATAAGGAGAAAAGAGTTATAGATTATTGTCTTGCTTTTCTTTAATATTTTAATCAAACTGGCTTGAGTCCCACAATTAAACAAACTCTCTCTCAAGGGATTTCTCAGAATGAACAAACTGCTAATATTACAGCAATATCTCATAACATCAGTTTTCAGGGTAATGAAATGGCCACAGCCTTTATGTTCAGAAAAAAAAAAAGGGAAGGGAAGGGAAGGGAAGGGAAGGGAAAGGGAAAGGGAAAGGGAAAGGGAAAGGGAAGGGAAAAGGGAAAAAGGGAAAGGGAAAAAGGGAAAGGGAAAAAGGGAAAGGGAAAAAGGAGAAGGGAAAGGAAGGAGAAGAGGAGGGGGGGAGGGGAAGGGAAGGGAAGGGAAGGGAAGGGGGTCTTGGTTTCATAGTACAAAAACATTTCCACCTTTGGATATAAGCTGATAATAATGTGATGTCAAGTCAATAATGAAACTTCATTTTGAACTGCTACTTTAAAATTGTTTGAGTTCCTATTGCTTCCCACATGTATAAGTAACTTTGGGGTCATCTGAATTCTTAAAATCCTTCAAACCCACTATTTCCCATTTGTTGAATGTCTATGAAAGTTCTCTGGGACACTCACTGAGGACAGCTTAATATTGAAGCACATAAGTTTTTTGTGTGCTAGGGCTTGGTTTTCAGTGACTTCATGCAAGCTCTCCACTTTTTTTTTTTTTTTAATATAAAATAGAACTGACACTTTGCTGACTGCTTTCTGGGTTATAGTTAATATCTGAGCTGGGTCAAAATCCAACTGTTTGCTGGATGGAAGATGTCATGTGATTGAGAGTACGTATGTGTTATGTTGGGCAACACTACATCTGCCTTGTCTTCAGTGGTAACATAGATTATAAGGAGGGGAGTATTAGTTATAAGCTACATCTTATCCATATAGCATAATGGTTCCTATACAACCGGTTTGCAAAATGTCCCACAAGCATGGTACATTAGTGAGCTGACTTAGTCCAATCCATTTAACTGATAGAAAACGTTTATTATAATGGCAGGGTTTCTACAGATATGTCACATTCTTTCTGTCCGGATTCTGGATAACTTTTCTTTCCTTATTCATAAGTCTTAATGGTTTTGTTCGCTTGGAAGATTGGTTTAGCAAGGTTATTTGTTTGTTTGTTTTTTAATTTATTTTGTGGTGTCTTAGTCTATCTTTATATTACCTTCAGATTAACTGCACAGTATTCTGGAAGATATTTCATTTATGTACACACTAAAAGTATGCTTATTTTTCCACACTCACCTATATTTGAAATTTCTTTTGACAGGATCTTAATGAATTGCAGGAATGTGATTTAGAGAAATATCTTAAGGAGAACATACTCACATTTCTGGAAAACAACTCTTGAGCTTGGGAATTTTTCTATTTATTAGCTCTTCTAGCCATGTGTCTTTTTAAGTTACACCAAAAAAAGCTGCATACAAAGGGAAGTAAATTACAGACACATGCAAAAGACGTCACCTGTGGCAATTGTGCATTCTCCATTTGCCACACAATGGCAGTGAATCAGGTGAGTACTGCTTCCTGTTGTACATCTCAGTTGTCAGAAGATATATTTGTATTAATTGCAGACATTGAAAAACAGTTTCTCCCCATGTATTCTACTTCAGTTCTTTTGGTTTGGTGCTGTTTTCCAAGAAAGGAAGAAACACTTGGGGAGAATTGGTGAAGAGGAAACCTGAGGAGTCTACACAGAAATGCCATATGTTCCTGCATTTATGCAAACAAGATCATCAAGTATCTGACAGTGGAAATTCAGAGTACTTTGCCACATACAAGCCTGTCTACAACTTCTGCGGATGTGGTAACTTCTGCTGACATGGTTAAAATAGCAAATAAACAAAGCCAAAGTCATTCTTATGAAAATAAAAACAGCTTTATCATCTGTCAGGATGATCTTTATCATTAACAATCACAAGAACTGAGAAAAAAAAGAGGATAAAATACCTATTATGTTAGCAAAGTACAGCATCTGCTGGACCTGTTCTCCCAAAACAACCTCCTTGCTTTATGTGATTCAAGCAGTTGCTTGCAAAGTCCAGCTTACTAATCAGGATAAAATAGAATTGCAGATTTCTGAAAATATCAGTAACATTAAGGGCAAGATAATAATAAAAGAAAAACCTAACAAAAGTATTCAAAACTGGTGTGAAATTCATCATATGGATGAAATCAGAATGATTCTACATTATCAAGAGTACACACATGCTGGAAATGCCCTGGGACACTTGTTTCTGCCATCTACATTCATTTATCTCTGAATAAAGTGCTGCCAACTTTAACAATTGTACTGGGTCTGGCTGGGATGGAGCTAACTTTCTTCAGAGCAGCCTGTATGCTGCTGTGCTTTGCATTTGGGGCTAAAACTGGTGGAAACACCCAGATGTTTTGGCTATTGCTGAACAGTGCTTGCATAGCATCAAGATTTCCTCTCTTTCCCCACACTCCCAAAAGCAAGTAGGCTGAGGGGTGGGCAAGATGCTGAGAGGGGACAGTGGACCCAAACTGACCACAGGGTATTCCATAGCATGTGATGTCATACTCACCAAAAACCACTCAGGGCAAAAAAAAGGAAGGGGGGACATTCGTGGTGATGGTGTTTGTCTTTGCAAGCAAGCATTACACATGCTGAGGTCTTGCTTGCCAGGAAGTGTCCGGACATCTGCCTGCTGATGGGATGTAGTGAATTAATTCCTTATCTTGCTTGGCTTGTGAACACAGCTCTTGCTTTCCCTATTAAACTGTTATCTCAATCCATGAGTCTTCTCCCCTTCCTTCTTTTTGCTTCCTGTCCTGTGGAAGAGGGGAGTGAGCAAGCAGCTGGGTGGGTGTTTGGCTGTTGTCCAGGATCAACCCACTACAACAGTTTTTCCAACTCTTTATGCAGAGTCTGAGGGAGTAGAAGGCTAGAACATAAACATTTGAATCATCCTCTGCTTCAGCTGTGAAAAAATGGGTATCCTTTTAGACATATTTTGATCTGAGAAAAATAAGAAGTATGTATTTTCTCAAGTCAGTTTTCTATGGCATGATATGAAAAGACAACGGTCTTACTTTAACATCTCTTTTCTGAAATACCTTTCATTAAACATATGTTTGGTTATATTGGTGCTATCAAAATTATTTTTTGCAGCTGATCCAAAACCGAGACAGGGTTTATGACTACTGTGACTGTGGCATATCAAGGCTGGCTTTAAAGTTGGCACTATGCATACACAGTTGCAGTCTGAATCAGGAGTAGGTGAGGGCAGTCTAACCTTCCATCTGGTTCACTGACATCCCTGGGTTCATGGGCGGAGTTGGCATCCTGCCCTAGAAGTTCTAATCGGCATAGTTTGGCTGTTCCTGTACCTCAGCTACTTAGTTTAAAACTGGTTTGGGAATACCTATACATATTGAGCACCAAGAATACCTGTAATAAAATAAGAATTTAAAATAATAACAATATTGACTCAAAGTAGACATACTCAAAGTGCTTCTCACCAGAACAAAATGGTGTATTTAGATTCTAGAAGAGATAATGTAATTTCCCCTTTGTTCTACACAGTAATGACATTTTGACTAACTTAGTGTTAACAATATGTATACTCTTAGTTAATCATTGACTACAGAGATGCAACAAAGAAAGTGGAAGCTGTCACATAAGCAAGAGTGAATTTTGCCATATAATGATGCACAGTCAGAAAGCCCTTGCCTTATAGAAGAGGGTAAAAAAGGTTTGGAGAGGCCCTGAACTTGACTCAATCAGAGCTCAGCACCCTTCAGTCCTTTCGTCATCAACCATTGGTTGTTTCAGTCTTGACAAATAACGTTATTATTTATTGTCTGTGCATGCTGTACCTGTTTTCTCTGGGTGAGTGAATTATACTGTCGAGAGGAGGGAATTAGAGGGGTGCACATTTACCTTTTCAGATGTAGGTGTGGGGATTCCTTTTTTCAGATTACAAAACTCATAGCTAAATTTTGTTTCTTGAGCAAAAAGCAGATGTGATTCCCTCTTCCTAACATTTTCATAAGGCTCTTTGGCTCTGATAATCAAATTAATTAATTAACCTGACAGTTTGCCTGGGATTCCTTAGTCTGCCAAAAAAATGTCAAACAGCACTGAGTGGTGAGGGGCTCTGAGATGCATCATCTCATTCCCCCTCTGAACCTCAGAGAATTGACTCTTCATTTGTTGTTATTTGCTAAGTAATGGGATCCATGAGGCTCTGAAAAATAAAGTTAATTTTACTTTCTATAGGTACAAAGGGAGCCTAAGTCTGTTTTTTTTATAGGTTATTTTGCAGATCCAGAACCCTGAGATCATTTAGAAAGCACAGATTGTTCTTTACCTTTCAATGCAGGTATCGGAACTGGTTTTCATGTGTATGTTTATTTGAATTGTATTTCATCTGGCACAGTAACCACTATTCATCTGGAGGTTCTTTTCATCTTTTGTGAACCAAATGGACATTTAGTACTAGTATCAAAGATAAGATCAGATACACAGCTGACATAAATCACCCTAACTCTACTGAGCTGCTCGATAACTTCTGTCAAAGTCCAAACCTTAGACTCATTGCCTGCTTCCTTCTGTGCAGTGTTAATATAGACATAAAATAGCATATTTCCTGCTGCTGCCCCATAGAATCATGTAACCAACCCCAGTCCACTCTGAAGCAGCCAACCGTGAAAGTTTCACCATGGCATGGAGTCTTCTGTTGTTAGTGTCTAGATGTCAGCATGGCATGGAGATTTTTGGCTGATAGTCTCTGCTGTATGAGTGTTGTTATAAATGAAGAATGGTTTATAAAAGCCTGTTAACTTTGATACATTTAACTAGGAATTGCTGTTAACTTGCCCACAACCTTCTGGATGTAGAGCTGTAGTCACTGCAAAATGGGTCCATTTTTCTGGGTAAGTGGAAGCTTGTGGCCAGTTTCTGTTAGCTACTTTGAGGCAAAGTATATCCAATTTTTAATTTAGGTTAGCATCAACTGACAGGGGTGCCTGTGTCTAGCTTTGAACCCTTCTGGCACATGAAGAGATATGTGCATAGTGTCATGGACATAAGTAGAACTCCAGTTTGTCCTGCAAATTGTCTCAGTCCATGCCTGGGGAAGAACAAAGACCCCTCAAAGAGACTCCTTCTCCCAGCTGCTTCCAAATTGGGTAAACCAGCCAAAAAGACTTTCATTGTAATTTCTTTTCAGTTAATAAGGATTTGCTTCCTCCAAATCGTTCAGAGCATTCCAAGCAAAATGTAATAGATAAGTAGATTTTTATTATAGTTCAGTGTTTGCAATTAGAAACAAGGGCTTCATATCCAATTGGTCTATCTTTCCTTTAAATGTCGTAAGGTGAGGTTCATATTCACACCTTATTTATGCAACTTGCATGCACACTATAGCAGTAGCGTGGCAGTGACATGTATATGGAGATGTGTCTAAACTGGAAAAAAGTTCAGAGATACTTGATAAGTTGAAAGCAGTTATTATGGATGCTATAGCTGCAATCCTCAGAGCATATTTGGCCTGAATATGCATCCTTCTTCTTTGTAGCTTCAGACAAACCTTGCATTGTTCTGCCTGGAACATTTCCGCCATGAGTAGCTATTTTAAATGTAACTTCAACTTCTTGATGCTGTGTTTCATTGGCAGCAGTGGCTGTACCACAGATGTACATTAAACTTTATTCAATGGGTCCACAGTGACCCATTTGTAACACTGAGGAGACAAATGAGCAGCTCATCACAAGTATATCTCCTCTCCTGAAGGGGATGCTTCTCTGACAGAAGGTCACTTTTAGCAGAGTGAACACATGAAATAGGAATAGATCATCCTCATTCCAGCTCCTATCCACAGCAATCCCAGATGCTTTGTATTAGAGGTTTGGTTTTCTTAAGGAGACCTCTAGGACACTGTGAAAAGTACTGCTCATATTGCTTTCTCTTTCCAGTAATAATTTCAGCCATTTGTAGTCACAGAACTGAAAGGTACTCATTTTAGGTCCAGGTATAATCTGCTTGACTGTGTGGCTAATGCAGTGGCTGCACTTGATACAGAGCACTTTCTTTGCCCATGTCTATCTCTAATTCATGCTGGCTGGAGTTCTGGATTACGGCATTTCCGTATTTTTTGGTCCAGCTTGCTGAGCTAACTGTGTACAAAGCCCTAGCAACAGCGACCAATGTAAAAGCTTCTTATCTTCTGCCCAGACAGATTCAAAACAGGGTAAGCAGAATGATGGTTCTGTGCTCTTTACTAACAACCGTTGACTTACTCTGACTGCACTGTTACTTTGTGGGCAAATATATTGCCCATAGGCTTTCAACAGCAACAACAGATGGTCCTAAGCACACTAGCCACTTAAGGGGGTTTGCAACAGATAATTGTATGTTGAATAAGGCACAAGTATTTGCTGCTTTCTTTTAATTGCTCATGTCTCTTCTTTATCCACCCCCAAAACCCGGCAGTGTGTCAAAACAGGCACAAGTTCTTGGGTTTTTGTGTGAAGAGTGCTTTGCTGCTGGAATGTTTCTTTTATTTTGTTTTGTCTTTTTTTTCCTTCATCAGACCAGCTTGGGAGAGATCACCATTTCAGTCTCTTCTGTTTGCCCTTGGGAGTGTTCTGAGCTCTTTTGCTCTTGGTAGAGGGGAGACTGCTGAAGGGGGGATTATTTATGAATAAGACTGTTTTTCTTCCTCCATTTATGTTTGTGCCTCTGACCTGGCAGATTGAAGCATGTTTCCTGTGAATGTGAAATATGCTTATGAAACAGAAGCAAAATTTTTGATACCTCAGACTGTGCTTTTCAGACTTAATTACATGTATTTGTTTGACATGTCTGTTATTGTTAGCACTAGGACTCTACATAATTCTTTCACAGACTGTCACCTCCGTGTGATCTGCGTAAGTCCTGTCAGGAATACTGACCTTGTGCTGCCCTTATGCATCCATGTCTGGCCAGGTTCATGGTGACCCTTTACCTTCACATGAAAGAAACCGAGTGATAAGAGAATTGGTGACATTTTCATCCCGCTTACAAATGACCACAGGTAAGAAGATTAATTTATTTAAATAGGACATTTTTTTTTTCCTAAGATGGAGCAAGACATTCATTCTGAAGCCAGGAAACTGCATGGAAAGTTTCATGGCCAAATTCTTTGAGCAGCATTGCTTTCAGATTCCTTCCTAATTCTTGTGATGTCAGGAATGGCAAATCCAAAAGGTCACTTCACATGCTTTCTCCCTGTCTTTCTTTCCATAAGAAATTACAATGAACTGATCATGGATTCATGTCTTTGCGTCCTGTTAGAACATGTTGAATACTTGACTTGCATTTACTGAGTGGTCCGGTCACTGTAGATTAAACTACACCAGAAACAAATGATCTAACACACCAATCTAGAAGAAAAAAAACACAAGTCAAAAGGAATATCCTAACCAGTGCCCTTGACAACTGGCAAAATATTCAGAGTTTTAATTCAGCCTCGTCCTATCTGCATGTGGTGGGCACCAGGAACACAGTACCCTCTCTTTTATGGACTCCCCTCCAGCACCAAATATGCTTCTCTACTTCAGACAAAACCATCTTTGAGCATCTTGTCAGACCATTAATGCTTAAGGCAGTCTGCATGAGAGTTTAATATGAGGTTTCTGAAAACTGTCTGGAAATGATTTTATGAAAAATTTAGCCCAAAGTATCAAAATGGTTAATATCTTTGTAGCTAAAGAGAAAACTCATATCTGAACATAAAAGTCTTATTTGTGTTTTCAGGTATTTTGATATAAAAACAATATTATAGGGGAAAAAGCTTTTGCTGTATCATTTCCATACTTTTCTACAATTTATGAAAAAAGACTCTGTACCGTTGGGGTTATCCAGTAGAATGAGTGGAGGCTATTCTGAATGCTGTGTCTGCACTGCTATGGAAATGCCTAAGGAAGCTTCAAAACAGCTTGTGCAGGTAGAGGCACTGATCTAGTATAGTTCGGATTGATTGGAGTAATGGTTTGGCATCGCTCTACCTGCACTGCAGTTCCCAGTGCTCCAGGTCCCCAGACACCTCCACAGAAAGGGGTGTCACGTGGCATGACTCTATGGCCCCGTAACAGTGTCATACAGCCACGGATGCAAGTGCAGGAGGCATTGCATTGCCCCCTGCCAGCACAGCTTTGGCAGGGATAAAGACTGCAGGTACTACACTCATAGACAGCTGTGCTGCTTTGGGGCAGCTTTAAAAGAAAAGTGGTCTGACCCATATATCTTATGTGAATGGCAATGCATTGCAGATGCTTGCCAAGCCAGGATTTTAAGACTTCCTCCTACCCTTGGCAATTCTTTCTCTCCCTTGGCAGCTGCATGCGGAGAAAGTTGTCCATCATTGTGAAGGTCATATGCCATTTCAGGTGCTGTACAAAATACCCCTGCTAGTGGGCTGGATGCCATTTGGGGACTGGATTTAGCAGTTTGTCCTCCTGTCTTCCTCTTGCTTTTTCCATCAGGTTTCAGTTTTAAACTAGTGGAAAAGGAAAAATTCAAACAGTAGGGGTAAAGCAGTGCCTCCTCACTACAGCCTGTGCTTGGAAGTCACTTTTCACCTCTGCCATAAAGAAGTGACCCTTTCCCCTTGTCCTTCTAGAGCTCAGGTGTACCTAATGATGCACAAGTGGAGCCTGGAGTGAAGGTTGCTGGCTGGCTGTTTAAGTCATTCACCACACAGGCTGTACTGGGGAAGTTCATCATACAAAACCCCTGAGGATAGAATTTCAGAGACACTGAAAGGGTGTGTAGTTGTGTATAGAGAAGAAGCTTTACCTTCTTAAGGTAATCTTAAATCATTAAGACTTTTCCAAGGGTAATTGCACATGCATATTCTCCTAAATATAAGGAAGAAATTTTTACTATGTCCCAGTTTCTTTTTTAAAATAGCTAAAATAGCTCATACATTGTTTTGGAACGTGTAGTACTTCTGTTACGCTGCAACTTGACTTTAAAAAGGGAAGCTTGATTGGCCCAGGCTTTGAGGAGCTGGAAAATAAGGACCTATGCAGTGCAGCATACAGAAGAGATCCAGGCTCAGCCTCGTAAAGAAAAACATCTAAACATTTATGTGATTACTAGGAACAGCATATTCTCCTGTACCCATGTGCTTCTGGATGCATTCCAAGATATTAATAGCAGTAGTGGCAGGGCTGTACATTATATTGTTATTTCCTCCTTGGAGAGAACAGAATGTTAGACTGTGAGAATATGACATGGAAACTATGCAAGTTGGCTGCCCTCTTCTACTTTATTTACTCCTTCTTAGATCTTTCTGACTTTGGGGCTTTTGCAATCACTTTAAAAGGGATTCACTTTTTGCCCAGGAAGAGGAACATCAGAATTTCCACTCTGGATCAGATTATGGACATTAACCCAGGCTTCTGTCTCTGTCTGTTGGAAACAGAACAGACCTAGGTAGTCAATAACATGTTAGACAAAGGCAAGACCCTAAATTCCCTTCCCTCTTAAGTTATGATGGTGATCAATACATGTCAATAGGTATAAACATCGATAAGCTTCATTATTTTTCATCTTATTTGTACAGAAATAGACATTACACATTCAGATAAATGTCCCTTCATTTCATTGTCTGTCTCACTAAACTAGTCAACAGCATTGTGTCTTCCACAAGTTTGATCTAGGACTTGGCTAAGGCCTGGCTAAATACTGCAAAGAGACAGGCCTAAGAAGCCAGGCAGAAAGCAGTGATTCTGGTTTTTGTTCCTCTTAGAGCAAGGGCTGGTCGCTTTCTGAAAAGCTGCCATTTTATCACTAAATGGGAAACCAAGTGTCTCTTAAATGGCCTTAGTCTGGACTGAGTCTAGATACATTTTCCAAGACAGGGTTTTTAAATCAGTGCTTTCCCCAGCACCCTGATGAGGAGGAACCTAGCAGTGCTGCTGAAAGCGGCAGCTCCCCCTTTTCTAACACCTTCTTCCCTCTCCTGTGTGTTCCTGCCCTTTGCACCATGCTGGCTCTTGTGCCAAAGCAACTGTCCACGTGGCGGCACGGAAAAGAAGATCAGGGAATTGATCCAGGTTGAAACTATCTGTTTTAAGAGCTCAAGCCTGTTTCCCATTGCTATTCACCACTCATCCATACCAGCTGATGCTGGTGCACACACAGGGTAGTGGGCAGCACCGGGTGGAGGTGAGGAGGGTGAGGGAGGGGAGGAAGATGGACAGAACTGGCTTCACCTGCAGCACTGATGCTTTACGCTGCTTAAAGTATTTTTGTAATTATGGGCTAAGACACTGTCAAGTTTGCATTTCTCAGCAGAACTTTTTTTCTCGAAAAGTAAGATTTTACCAGTTAATGCCCCTAGACTCTGCAGGTTTGTAAAAAATCCCCGTTTCTCAAGACAGTGAAGCTTGGCATATGTATGCTTTCTGTGGAGAGCAGGAAGTGTAAGCTCGGAAGACATGGTGAAGCTAAAGTAAAACTACTTCAAACTAGAGGCAATTGGGAAGGGTTAAAGAACATTGACAAAGTGTTGGTGCATGGCAATAGGTGATAAATCTGTATTTCTACCCCAAACTTGAGGCTTGCTTCTCTTGTTCTTCAGATAAAAAGACGAATCTGCAGATTAAGACAATGATGCCTGTCAAATGTTGAAATAAAGTTGCATTTCAGGGAACATGGATTCAATAATCAGTTTTCCATGGAATGTTATCTGTTAGTTACAACACAATAACTATTAGAAGGGCAGATGCAGTCTCACCATACATTAGCGATGGGGTGGCAGGGGAGAGGAAGAATGCAAAGTTTTGTAGTGTTTCATTTCTCTCTGATGTAGAAAGGGAACAACCAGTAGCTCCTGTTCTCTGAAAACTGTGTTCCCCATGGGACACACAGTACAAGATAAGGCCTCCCACACCATTTGACAGAAGCTATTTCCCATGGAGGGATTTTTCTATAGATAGATTCAAACTGTATACCCCACCCAGCAGAAGGCACCAAACCTGATGCAGTTGTGTTCACATTGCTTATGGGAGGTGGTGCCTTACACAATCTAACTCGTGAGCAGCAGCAGGGGTTGCTGAGATGGTTTGTTCCAAAGAAGTAAGCAGTGTTTATTTGGTGTGGCTAATAAGAGTTTGTGAACTAGGAACTTTGAATTATCGGATGGTACAGATGCTGGCTACAAGCATCTTTTGGGGGTTCTTTAAGACAAGAGGTGGGCTTAAGTGTTTCAAAACTGTCTCTTTCACAGTTTTTTGAAAGTGTTCTTTGCGTGTACACAAAACTTCCCAACCTTTCTTGCTGGGTTAGTTAATGTAAAGAGGTAGGCAAATAACATGGGTAGTCACCTGTGAAGATTTCCTTTACAGATCTTCAGAGGTTCTTTCCTGTCTACAGTGGCTGTGTAGGGACTGCAGGTGCTTATTTGTGCATAGTGGCTCACCTCCTGTCCTTTTTTCCTTCTGACCTGAGGATCATTCTAGACTTAAGGACTTAATACCAATTGCCTGATTTAGTGGATCTAAAATGCTTTTATATTTTGAAATAGAAGCAGAAGATACTAATTTTTTGTGCACAGGAGAAAGAATTACAAATGCTGAACTTCTGCTTTCTAAAAGCAATTGAGTTTTTTTATTATTACTTAATTTGCTCCAAGTGTGAAACCACCCTGAGAGTCCTACTCATGATTTATGTGATCAAACAGTGCTTCTGTGCTCCCTGTAAGATTGCTCCACTATAAACACATTATTTTTCCGCTTGAATGGGAGTTGGATCCAGCTATGCAATTGGATCTGAATTATCTGATAAAGTTTCTCTTTGGGATCCTGCTTCAGATTTCCTTGCAGAGGTAGGTCAGAGACCAGAAGTTGAGTTTTGCATTTCTGCTGAAGTGATTCAAATGCCTGGTATCACAGGGCAGTTTTGAAAATAGCAAATGATGTGCAGGTTTAACACCATATTAGGTCTGTCTCAGAGTGTCAGGGGCTACAGAGCTGATGTGCAGGCCTTCACCAGTGCAGCACAGAGAAGGGCAGGAGGGACTTCCCTGGCTCTGCAGCTTTCCAAATCATCCTGACAAGGGTGCCCATTGAGAAGATTAACCTCAAAGGCTGTGCTGTCTTGGTAGATGTGAAAAGAACTTCATTTCATCGTAAACCAAGCATCAAGATTTATGAAATGCTGCTACAATATTTAGTTTTGTGCATGTCACTGTGGAATAAGGTCATTGCCTTTTTTTGCTTTCTTCCACTTTACACATTGAACACAACAATTTAAATAAAGAAGCATGCATACAGGACAGTAAACACCACTTAATGACATTTATGGATTTTCAGTTTGTTTGGTTTGGACACTTTTTGTTTTTGTTTTGAATAAAGTGATGAACTCCAAATATGTTTTTATTCTAATATCTAACTGCTCTGGGATGAAGATTTTGCCATGGTACCTTCCAGCAAATAAAAAGGCACAATGTCTCAGCCTTGCACAGTGAGCTCATCAGGAAGCTACTTGTGGAATAGCAGCTGCAGTGAGTGTTAATCTAGAGAATTGATAAGGAAATAGGATGGACTAACTCACTTTCCTAGAGTGCTTATCTGTCATTTAGGCTTATATAAAATATTCTAATAATGTGCAGACCCTGGTAGCCAGAAGCTGTCACTGGGGTATCATAGGAAACAGGGTTTGCATAACAGGAGGGGGTATCCTAGCTATGTTTCCTCCTCTTCTCTTGTTCCAGCCCTCCCTGTGCCTGGAATGTAAATTCTAAACCACCGAACAAGGCAGCAAGCAAACCCATAGAAGGCAGCCGGCAGGTGGGCAGCAAGTGGTCAGGACAGCAGGAGAGCACCAATAAGCTATATGTCTTAACACTCAATACAGCTCTTAACAGATTTCAGAGCATGCACGATCTCTGTGGAAGACCACAGCTCAGATGTTCAGCCGCATGAAGAGCCAGCATGTAACCTGGTACCTGCACACCAGTTGCTCAGGTTTCCTGGAGCCTCTCTCTGGTCCCGGTACTTCAAGATACTGTTTAGTCAAGAGAGACCTCAGCTTACAAGGTGTTTCTTTTTTCCTATAAACTGAGTGTTCATTAAAGGCTCTTCTGTGGTGGTGTTGATGGCTGAAGTGACCTTCATCTGTACAATCCATTCATACAAATTCATCACATAGCCCTGTTTGACCCTAGAGGGTCCTTAAAAGGGAAGGGGGATCATGCATACCCAGTGACAGTTCTGGCACTCTGCAGAATTAAATGTGTTTATAGAATTAAATAAAACATGTTGCCTGTGATTGCTTTTTTATTTAAAAGATTTCAGAGGCAGCTAAATGCTAAGAAGCCAAAAAAACATATGGAGAAAATAATATTCAAAAAGTCTGGGACATGCTAGAGAACCAGCAGTCAAACAGGAACAATAACACAAAAATCAATAGGAAAAAAAAAGCATATACTGAATCCAATTAAGTTTGCATTGATTATAGAGAGGAAAACAAAACCAATTTTGACTCCGCTCTCTAATATTTGATTCTGAGAATGGTGTCCTTATTTAAAACCTTCTCAGAATCAGTTTCCATGATATTCATCTTTCTCCTCTGAGAATGTGCCATACACCTCATTTGTAATTTATGTCAGAATAAAATAAAAATAAGCAGAGAAGCCACTAGAGCCAGTTTCAGTTTTGAGAACTAAAACTATCAAAGACACAATCAAAGAACTGAAAGAATAATTAGTAACAGTGAACACAAAAATTACAGTTTCAAGTCTGTTTCAGGTTTGGTGATGTATCAGGGCAGGGCTAAGGAAGAAAATGGGAAATACATTTCTTCTCAGCAAAGTGGGACGTAAATTCAGACCACACCTAAGGGTCTATCCAATATTTCAGTTAAAATTCTTTAGGCTAGAAACTGCCAGGTATGCAAAGTCATTTTTATTTATTCTCCTAACTCCTACATTGCTGCCTAACATTTCCAGGTGATCAAATTGTTCTGACTGCTGTAACACATTTTACATCAAGAACAAGGTCCATATGAAAACCAGGATTAGACAAATGGGTAAAAAGTGGAGGATAAGGTAGTGTTTAGATATTTTAGGATTTGTGTTTCTAAATTTCATAAGCAAGATAATTAAAAACAACTGATGAGATTAAAATCAATCCACTGGTGTAATGAAAACATCTGTTCTACCTTTGACTTATTATGTTACTAGTTGTGAAGTTTCATTGACTTTCTAGTGAAAGTGAGGATGATTTCAGCATTAGAAGTAAAAATTCAGAAAAAAATGGGTAAATTTGGAATGTGTGGTGGTACAAATCTCTGTGATTTTTTAAAGAGAGAGCTCTGAGAATGCTGCTCTTTTGTATCCTAATTACTCTGAAGTATCTATGCACAAAACATTTTTATTAATGTACTTGGCTGGGGTTAATCTCACCTCACATCTGACATCTAAAAATTCAGTGTATGGTCTAAGCTTGTTGTCCAATCTGATTCTGTTGGGAACAGAAAACACTGGATGTCTAAGGCAGGTATCTAAGGTGGTGAAATAAATGGCTTTTAAATGTGCTTGCTTCTCAGCCAATGTAAAAAAGCTTGAAGTGCTCGTCTCACTGTTAGGCAGTTAAACTTAAGTGAGAGGAACCACAGCCTGACATCCAGATCCTCAAAGGCATCTTCAGGTGTAATATACTGTGAGATCTGGCTTCAAAATGCTACAGTTCATACACTCGGTAGTTTTGGACACTGTGATGAAACACAAATCCATGAGCATTTTTTGCAAGAAGCACTACTGAAATATCATTTCTCTCTGGTTTCTTTCTTTTTTTTTTTTTCATCTTCTCACTCAAGTAACTTTTCAGCATGATAAAATGCTATATAAAGGCATTACAAAGAGGAAAATAAGCAACCAACCTGCATAGTCACAGGGGAAAGCAGGAGGAAATCATCTTCATTTTCAATACAAAATAATTATTTTGGGCACCAGGAAAACAGCCTAACTTGTTAGAAGGGTGGAACAATAGAAAAGGAAACTGGAGTTGTAGCAGTGTGTAACATACTGGCAGTGTGTAACAGCGGGTCACCTCAGCTCTCAGTGAGGATCTGTAGATAGCAGATCCTACTGGTCCTGACTCAGTACATGAAAGGATGATTGAGCTTGATGACCTCCAACTTCACACATTACAACATTGCAGAAAGCCTCAACTTTTGCATTTGAAATGTCTCTGAGCTGACACAGGACACATATGCCAAGGTCCAGTCATGTTTTATAACTCCCCATCAGTGCTGCAGGAGAATAGAGGCTGCCTTGCTCCCATCTGCCAAGACTTGAGCAGGGCTGTACATGAACTGAGGTGTTACTCAACTTATTTGGAAAACTTTAAACTGAAATATTGAAATAGAATTTAGCAAAATTTGAGCAGCTGAGCAGGATCACAGCTTTGGACTTGGGTGTCTATGTGTTCTGTGCAAGTCCCAATTTTGGTAAGTCCCTTTGGCTCTGCCGATGTTGTGGGATGTGAAAGTGCCTGGCACCTTCTGCATCCCTGAAACTGAATCTAGGTACATATCATCTGCCTTTTCTCCCCACACTATTGTCATCAGCCAAAGACTATTCAGGCATACAAGCAAGAAGACAGTGACAGCAAGTTTCAGCAAGTGCCCTAAATGAGTCAGGGTTCAGGACTGGCTGAAGTAAGGTACCATCAAGGACATGTAGCATCGCATAAGTGATTCCTCAGGCTGTATGAGTAGGGACAACATATTCATTTTTTCTGCACAAGCCAGTAGTGGATGTTGAGGGAGGGGTATTCTGCGCTTCAGTATAGTCATGGTCTCTCTGAATCTGGCCCAGGCAGCTGCCCAAAATTCAACATGCAAGTAAGTAAAGCTTCTGAGGAAAAGAAATGTTTTCTAGTAATTTTCCATTAGATGGAAAGGTGTAATGGAATAAGTAGGTGGTAAGCTTTGCTGCCAATGAATTAATATACCTTCATGACCCTCAAGTGTTGTCAGCAATGTCGCTGGTCTGGAAGTCCTTTTTACAAATTGACGGTGACTGGCCAGGCTGAAAGCAGGTGTATTCATTTGAATCTGTTCTGACCTTTGGTTCATGGCATACACTTATGTCATGTCACACTACCTCATCATATCACTAAATGTCATACAGTGTCACATCTTAACCTAAGACGGCTCATCAGCACCACTGTTTTCAGATTAGGTATCATGTAACAAGAGCACAGTAAATACATCATCTAATAGGTTATTTTAGCAGTTATCCATCACATAAGAACCTGAAGGCATCATTCATGCAAATGAATAGATACAGCATAAATTATTTGGAAGCTCTCTGGGGCTTATTTACTGAGTATTATTTCCATAGATCATTTTGCTGTGTGTTAACAAATCTTTTGAACAATTCTTTTCAATACTCAG
Organism: Pterocles gutturalis; assembly: GCF_000699245.1. NCBI lineage: Eukaryota > Metazoa > Chordata > Aves > Pterocliformes > Pteroclidae > Pterocles > Pterocles gutturalis. Next base: position 65,955 of record NW_010144268.1, read on the forward strand.
AAGCACAACCCCTTGGAAATCTCCTGCTTAAATATACCCCCTGAATTATTACCATGTTTGAGGTGAAAGAGCACGGCACCTGAGGGCAACTGCCCAGTAAATTGTCCTTGCCTTCTACGTAGTTGTAGGATTGCCCTGCTTACCATGCTCCTAGCTTTCTGTCAGCTGATGAGTCAAAGCCTAGCAATTTAATCAAGCTTGTGTCTGTTTATAAAGCTTATGTCATCTGAATGGGAAACTGAAGCAATCCCTTGTGACTTACGGGACCAGTTACGCATAGCCAAAAATGACTGACCATGGAGCTTGACTGCCATAGGACGCAATTTGCTTAGACAAATAGCTAACAAACAACTGTGAGTGATACACAGGCTTGGATAGATTATCATCAGTCCACAGGAAGCTCACAGACTGGAAAAGAAGGCAGGCAAAGGATACATTCATCCTGCAAACCAGTTAAGTGATCTCTCCAGGCCTACTCAGCCCACACGATGCTAGTCTTTGATAGGACTTGCACACAATCAAAAAAGTAAAGGTTCAATATTTTAAGGATAGGTAAGTTGCATGCAGCTGCAAAATGACTCCTGGTGGCCCTTTGGGAGAGTGGCTATCATGCTTTCTCAAAGGGTGGAGGGTAGGCAGGTGCAGTTGCTTTCAGAAGATCTGGAAGCACAGAAAAGACATGGACTTGTTGAAGTGGGTCCAGAGGACGGCCACAAAAAAGATCAGAGGGCTGGAGCACCTGCCATATGGGGAGAGAGTGAGAGAGTTGAGTTTGTTCAGCCTGGAGAAGAGAAGGCTCAGGGTGACCTTATAGCAGCCTTCCAATACCTGAAAGGGGCCTACAGGAGAGATGGGGAGAGGCTTTTTACAAGGACATGTGGTGATAGGAGGAGGGGTAGCAGTTTTAAGATGAAAGAGAGTAGATTTAGATTAGATATTAGGAAGAAATAGTTTACTGTGAGGGTGGTGAGGCACGGGAACAGGTTGCCTGGAGAAGTTGAGGATGCCCCATCCCTGGAGGTGTTCAAGGCCAGGCTGGATGAGGCTTTGAGCAACCTGGTCTAGTGGGAGGTATCCCTGCCCATGGCAGGGGTGTTGGAACTGGATGGTCTTTAAGGTCCCTTCCAACCCAAACCATTCTATGATTCTATGATTCTATCTGAGTGGGCAGCTGAGCAGGAAGGACATATATAAAACTTAAGGAAGGCACCAAGCTCAAATGAGCTTGTAAGAATGCTGGGGCAGAATTCAAAGTGGTGATACAAAAACTTCAAAAGGTTCTTCCACAGTGTGGGAAAATAGGAGATGCTCATTTCTCCCTCAGTGGAGAATAGCATGCCCACAATCCCAGAGGCAGCAGGGCTTCAAGATTCGTAGCTCTCCAAAGAGGCAGGGAGAACATCAGTTTTGGCAGACCATGTTTACGAACTGAGTAGACTGGTGGAGTCTGTGTGTAGTGTGCTAAGTTGGTGAGCTGTGGCACACAGCACTTGACATGAAAGCTATTGTATTGTCATAATTGTGGTATCACAAAGATATACACTTTGTGAATGGGCATATGTCTCTCTTGCTGTCTGTGTTTGTAGATTTAACACGTGCTTCTTGGTAGCATGCCTGATGGCATTCTCAATTCAACCTCGACAAAGAGTCTGCACATGCTATTCCATTATATGCCTTCATGGTGGTAGAAATGTCCTCCCTTCCTTGCACAACCCTTGCTCTGAAATCTGTTATCTGAAGAAATAATAATTCCTCTGTCCACATCTGTCCACAAGGAAATAAAAAGTGTATGGGAGTTCTGTGAGGACATAAAGCAAGATTTAGCTGCATTTGGGTACAATCAGAGAATATATTTAAGGTACCACTGGACAAGGAAGTAGCTTCACAAAACCATGACAGCTGAAAATGAGGAAATGAGTGATTTTGTCTTTCTCAGTGTTGCTTTGCTCAGAAGTACAAGACTTTGTTTTAACATATGTCATACTTAAATTAAATTATAGCACTGAAAAATATCTTGAAATCATCAAGGGCTAGGAGTGATCTTTTTACTACATATACTGCTATCACAAGATCTGTTTTGCTTTGTTGAAACCTTGACATGAAGATACCACCTTTAAAATATGATACAAAAAACCTCTGTAATCATTCAGTTTTCAAGGTCTGTGAGATTGCTAGCTAAGGGTGAGCTGTGATAGCCCTCTAGCAGGTGATGAAGCCATGCACTCATTTGCCCCCAGGATTTCAAACTGTCAACAAGTTGTAGCAAAAGTGCTCACTTAGTTTAAGGATTGCATGTTGTCCCATATAGAGAAGACAAAAGACATGCTGCTGCTTTCATAAATGTTCTTCTGAATTATAAATGGTTACTTAATAGATATGAGAATGTCTCTCACCTTTTCTGAGATTAGTTGGTCTTGAAGAGGCTACTTCACTATCAGAAACAAGTGGGAACCACCACAGAAAATCTTTCCCACAGTTTGTCAGGGTCAAGTGACTAGCTCTGAGAACTCATTGTGGTCTCTAATAAAAGCATAGCTCTCGCTTCCAATCTCTGAAACTAGTACATCACAATTCCTAATTTAAATACATGTAAACACATAGAGGGATATAAACCCCACAAGTTACTACCCAAGAGCACTTGCAACTGGAAGGGGTCACCCAGACACACGGAAGTTACTCTGCCCTGGTGAGACCGCATCTGGAATATTGTGTCCAGTTCTGGGCCCCTCAGTTCAAGAGGGACAGGGAACTGCTGGAGAGAGTCCAGCGCAGAGCCACAAAGATGATTAAGGGAATGGAGCATCTCCCTTATGAGGAAAGGCTGAGGGAGCTGGGTCTCTTTAGCCTGGAAAAGAGGAGACTGAGGGGTGACCTAATCAATGTTTATAAATATGTAAAGGGTGAGTGTCAGGAGGATGGAGCCAGGTTCTTCTCTGTGACATCCAGTGATAGGGCACGGGGCAATGGGTTCAAGCTGGAACATAGGAGGTTCCACTTGAATATGAGAAAAAACTTCTTCACGGTGAGGGTGACAGAGCACTGGAACAGGCTGCCCAGAGAGGCTGTGGAGTCTCCTTCTCTGGAGACATTCAAAGCCCGCCTGGATGCGTTCCTGTGTGATCTGATCTAGGTGTTCCTGCTCCGGCAGGGGGATTGGACTAGATGATCTTTCGAGGTCCCTTCCAATCTCTAACATTCTGTGATTCCATGATTCTGTGAAGTTTCTGATTCAAATCTGATCATCGACCTTGATAGCAGTGAACTTTATGCAAAGTATGTCCTGAAAACTTCTGTAGACAAGATGCTTGTGGTTTTGGAAGTTTTGCTTTTTCCCCTGATTACAAAGTAACAGTTAGTAAAATAATCCAGTTTAAGACCTCAAACATTAAAATGCGGTAAAGTGCAAATGTGAAGTGATGAGTTCATCACAGATAAAGATTCAGTGGAAGTTATGAGCGGTTTTGCTGTAGGTTGTGCAAGATGGGGCTGAAAACTACTGCTGAAGGGTAGAGAGCTGACAGGAACATTCTTATTTGATAGATCTGTTCATTCCATGTATTTAATTCTACCTGCTCCTTTTAATGACAAAAAACAGTTTAGTTACTTTTTGTGTTCCTGAACAATCAACATATTAGTTATGTATTCATTTTTTTCAAGTTGTGCTTCATAATTTCATTTCAGCCCTGTGGGATCATTGAGACTTTTTGCAGTATGAATGAAGACAGTTACCAATGAACAATTTATTCTTCAAAAATTTAGGTCTGCATGTGTTCAGTAAGGTAGGCTCAGTTGTCTCTGTGCTTGTGAAAAACACTCCTTTTATTTATCAATAATCTGATGCAAGACAACTTGTTTCCCTCATTTGACTCTGATCTCCTAGCCAGGTAGAAGTACTCCTATTATCAACATTTTTGAGGCATCTGTTGAACACATTTTGTGCTTAAGATTCTTTTTCAGCATAACAGACATAATTTCTGTAGCAACATCAGTAACATTAGTAAATTCACAGCTCTATGAATGTTAATGTAAGAAACTGTTAATACACATTATGGTGCTAAGCATTGTGGTTAGAATGAAATCCCTTTTCCAGCCACACAGACCACTGTGCACTCACACTCATCATGTTAAGAGGAAGTAGAGTTTTAGCCCTGTCATCTGGTCACTATTAAACCAAATCTTTGCTTTTAGTTTGCTTGTGTTCTTTAAAAAGAAGCCCCATTAGCACCCTAAGGGAACAGTATACTCTGAAGAAAGGACAGCAGAATAGTAACCACAAAGTCCTGATGGTTTATTAGATGCAAACAAATAGGCAAGCAAGCAAATAAAAGCAACTTGGAACCTTTCTGCTTTCATATTCTTATCACTTTTCATTCAAATGGAAGCTTTGGCCTTTCAGTATCAGTGTAAAATGGAGTCAAAGACATTTCTACTTCATTGCGTGCAGCAAAAAGAGGATCGTACAATAGAGAACTATTTTCCATCTCTCATGTAGATATGGTCATTATTTACTGAAGGCTGTTTTGTAACACAATGACCATCTGTCAGTAAGCACTGAAGATATTCAATCATGCTGGCTGTTATTGTTAAAATGTCACAATCAGCGACTGCTGTCAGGGATTAATAGATTTTTTTGCACTAAGAACAATTACATATTTAGAAGGCTAAATTAGCTTTCATTGGAGTTGGTATAAATCCAGAGCTACTCCACTGGAATTCAGGTATCATCTCTAGATTTATAGCAGGGTAGCAGATGTGAGACTTTGACCCAGACCTTTAATAGGAGGATATCAGGGAAGGAGCTTCTTTTGAATTGGTTATTTTTTGAAATATCTGTGACTGAACAAAATATATTTACATTAAATTGCATACTGAAAAAAACCTAAATGAGACCATGTTTTCTTCCCACATTTAAGGGATAGCTCGTAATGATGTTCAGCTATTCTGCAGAAAGGTGCATATCGTTGTTAAAGAGGTTCAGTATTCAGTCGTATTCATTAAACTTTTCTTTTGAATGCTGAGTCACGTTTCTTTGTGCACACTTGGGCAGGAGTGTAGATGCTCAAACGAGCCACCAGCTACCCTAGCAGACCCCAGGATTACAACTGGGTGTAATTCTGCACAAACCTATATAATTAAACCCTTCAGGGAAAATCTGGAATGTGATTTGTTCAAATGCAGCCATGTGATTACAAGTGCATCATTAACATTTTTTTTTTACATATATAAAGGGAAGTGGTGCCCTCAGGGTGGCAGAGTGAGTGAGAAATATGGCCTATACATTGAAGGTCATATGCTATATAGGGGTGGGAAAACATTTCTTAATCAAAAAATCCCCTCCATATCATTTATTATGACCATGGGCTATAATTACTTAGCCTATTAAAATGCTTAACTCAGCTAATGATTTAGTTAGTAGGTATTAGACATTTCAACTGAAGGAGGCACAGGAAGGGAAAGGGAGGGAGTGACGGGGGGAATCTAGTCTAGAAAGAAGCTGAGTATTTCCAAGAAGTCTTTGGAAACCTTCAAATCCTTTTGGTTTCATGGACCATGGAGGAGCTTGTGGATGCTCAGGATTTCATACAGAAGTCTCTGACATGTGGTGGAGATGGTCCTTATGGTTGCTGCCTTGGAAGCCTCATTCCCTTATTAAATCCCACTTCCTTGGTTTCCTACTTCTTTTTGGCACTTTGCTGCCAAATGCCACGTGGCACCAAAACAGGTGAGCTGCATGCAAGAAATCTAATGCTCTCTGCTGTTTTATGAGCCCCTGTCACCCCGTCACATGGATGAGACAGTAGGCAAGGCACGAGTATAGCAGGGACAAGGAAAGGGAATATTCCAGCATGCAGCCTGGCAGGAAGGCACAGCTCTACATGTTTCTTCCCTCCCTGCTACTTGCCCAGGATGGAGTGGGAGGGGGAGAAGCCAAGCACATTTGGATGTTTCTGTCCTGACAAACCATGCTCATTGGAATGGCACCTGCCTGTACTCACAAGACTGGGGAAAAAAATGTATCTACATGAACAATTAGAAGCATTTGCTTTGAAAATGCTTACTTCTAGGTCTACACAACTTCTACGTGCCCAGAAGCAAAGATCATAGAATCACAGAACAGTTTGGGTTGGAAGGGAACTTAAAAACCACCCAGTTCCAATCCCCCTGCCATGAGCAGGGACACCTTCCACTAGACCAGGTTTCTCAAAGCCTCATCCAACATCATCACCACAACAGTAAAATATTTCATAGAATCACAGAATGATTTGGGTT
>NW_010144269.1:0-1593 GCF_000699245.1 Pterocles gutturalis
TTGAGGTCTTTGGGGACCCCAGAACCCACACCAAGGTCCTGGGACGCCCCTTGAGGTGGTTGGGGTCCCCCAGGTTGTCCCTGAGGTCCCTGGGGTCCTCCAGAACTCACCCCAAGGTTCTTAGGGTCCTCCTTGAGGTTTTTGGGGTCCTCCAGGACCCCCCCTGAGGTTTTTGGGATCCCCCAGGATGTCCCCGAGGTCCTTGGGGTCCCCCTCGAGGTTTTTGGGGTGTCCTGGGGGACCCTTGAGGTCTTTGGGGACCCCAGAACTCACCCCGAGGTCCTTCCCTTGAGGTGTTTGGGGTCCCCCAGGATGTCCCTGAGGTCCTTGGCGTTCTCCTTGAGGTTTTTGAGGTCCCCCTCGAGGTCTTTGGGGACCCTCAAGACCACCTCGAAGTCCTTGGGGTCCCTCTTGAGGTTTTTGGGGTGTCCTGGGGGACCCCTGAGGTCCTTGAGGTCCCCCTGAAGTTCTTGGTGTCCTCCTTGAGGTTTCTGGGGTGTCCTGGGGGACCCTTGAGGTCTTTGGGGACCCCAGAACTCACCCCGAGTCCTGGGATGTCCCTTGAGGTGTCTGGGGTCCTCCAGGATGTCCCCAAGGTCCTTGGGGTCCTCCAGAACTCACCCCAAGGTTCTTAGGGTCCTCCTTGAGGTTTTTGGGGTCCTCCAGGACCCCCCCTGAGGTTTTTGGGATCCCCCAGGATGTCCCCGAGGTCCTTGGGGTCCCCCTCGAGGTTTTTGGGGTGTCCTGGGGGACCCTTGAGGTCTTTGGGGACCCCAGAACTCACCCCAAGGTCCTGGGATGTCCCTTGAGGTGTTTGGGGTCCCCCAGGATGTCCCTGAGGTCCTTGGCGTTCTCCTTGAGGTTTTTGAGGTCCCCCTCGAGGTCTTTGGGGACCCTCAAGACCACCTCGAAGTCCTTGGGGTCCCTCTTGAGGTTTTTGGGGTGTCCTGGGGGACCCCTGAGGTCCTTGAGGTCCCCCTGAAGTTCTTGGTGTCCTCCTTGAGGTTTCTGGGGTGTCCTGGGGGACCCTTGAGGTCTTTGGGGACCCCAGAACTCACCCCGAGTCCTGGGATGTCCCTTGAGGTGTCTGGGGTCCTCCAGGATGTCCCCAAGGTCCTTGGGGTCCTCCAGAGCTCACCCCAAGGTTCTTAGGGTCCTCCTTCAGGTTTTTGGGGTCCCCCAGGACCCCCCTGAGGTTTTTGGGGTCCCCAGGATGTCCCTGAGGTCCTTGGGGTCCTCCTTGACGTTCTTGGGGTCCTTCTCGAGGTTTTTGGGGTCCCCCAGGTTCCCCCCAGGTCCTTGGGATCCTCCTTGAGGTTTTTGGCGTCCCCCTTGAAGTCCTTGGGGTCTCCCAGGACCCCCCTGAGGTTTTTGGGGTCCCCAGGATGTCCTCAAGGTCCTTGGGGTCCTCCTTGAAGTTCTTGGGGTCCTCCTCGAGGTTTTTGGGGTCCCCCAGGCTGTCCCCGAGGTCCTTGGGATCCCCCTTGAGGTTTTTGGGGTGTCCTGGGGGACCCTTGAGGTCTTTGGGGACCCCAGAACCCACCCTGAGATCCTTGGGGTCCCCCTTGAGGTTTTTGGGGTGTCCTGGGGGAC
>NW_010144270.1:0-267 GCF_000699245.1 Pterocles gutturalis
GCCCCCCCTGCCTGGCTCCTCACACCTCCCATCCCAGCTGCAGGAGGACGAGGAAAAAAATTTTGCTTGTGGGGCTCCATCCCTGGTTGAATGCTCGGCCGGAGCAGGTTTGGTGCCGTGGGCCCTGCGTGGGCAGCCCCGAGGTGCAGGGATGGGCTGGGCACAGGCATTGCTCAACCAAATCCCGCGGCTGAGGGTGAGGTCAGCGGAGCTCTGCTTGTGAAAGGCCGGGGTAACCGGGGCTTGGTGTGGCAACACCAGCAACCG
>NW_010144270.1:419-1150 GCF_000699245.1 Pterocles gutturalis
CATGGCTCGAAGGTTCTGCTGATGCAAGGTGCTGGGTTTGCAGGCTGGGGTCAAGGGTCTGACCCGTCCCCGGAATTCCAGCCCCTTCCTGCTGGAGGGACCCACACTCCTCTGCCCTTTGCCGGGTGCATTTTTCCACCTGGAGCCCCAAGATTTGCTCTGAAGAGGAAAAAAAGGAGAAACTGGGAAAGCTGGAGGCTTTGTTGGGCAGGTGTTTGCTCGGGTGGCTCCGGGTGCTGAGAGCATCACCGGTGGGACCACCCCTAAAAGAGGCTCTTGGTGTCCCCAGCCCTGCCGGTGCCAGGAGCGGGTGCAGGATTGAACCCCCTCTTGCCAGGGGGGCTGTAAAACCTCCCTGCTAAGAGCAGATAAACCCCAGCTTCCCCACAAAGCAAAATAAACCTGCTGATAGCTCTCCGGGCTCTCGGTGGTCGGTCATTAGTATGCGTTTCGCTGCCTTCCCCGCTCTGAAATCCCTGTTTAGATAAACTTGAAAGCTCAAGGAAATTTGGCAGCAGGGTCCTGCCCTGCGCGGAGGGCAGATAGTGTCACCTGGAATGTAAACATACGCCATGGACTGGGGCCGGGACCGGCTTGTCAGCGATAAAGTCACCTCTCGGGGTGGGTGCCGTCACGCAGCGCACACAGGGAGCATGACTTGTGTGCTGGGACGGTGCAGGGGGGTGATGTGTGTGCAGCTGCGTGCACGTGGGTGTGTGCAGCCCTGCAGC
>NW_010144271.1:0-7518 GCF_000699245.1 Pterocles gutturalis
ACCTATTGCTCAGGGGGACCTGGGGACATAGGGCAGGCAGAGGCAGGGTTTGCCCACCCCACCGAGCAGGGACCCTCTCCCAACCCTTCCCGTCCCTCAAATCCCCCTCCTCCGCACGACAGGGCAGGGGGTCCGCCCCCGGTTGCGGGGTATCTCTCTGGTGCCCTTCCCTCTGGCATGCCACAGAGTTGCTCCACCAGTCAATCTCCCGCTCACAGTCCCTGATGGCCCTCAGTCTCTCCACCTCGTCTTTCAGCTCGGCCACCACGGTGAGCAGATCTTCCACCGTCTTGCATCTCATGCAAGTGGAATGTTCGCCACCCTCCCCTGGCAGCAGCAGGCTCTGGCACTCCCTGCAGCCAGAGGCCTGTGTAGCCATTTGGGGATTGTGGTTTTCATAGAACATTTGTGTTAGGTCAGACTTCACAGCTATTGGAACAAATAAATAAAAATGCATATCTTGTTGCATTTAGCATACCATTTACTTACAGCTTGGCAGCATGAATTGCAACACATTAAAAAATCCCAGTGCATAAGAAATGTCTTTCTGTGTTTTGCAGTGGCCCTCTGGATGGGCCACACCTCAGCTGACCTAAACAAAACTACAAACATCTGTCTCTGAAGATAGTTGCCCTTGGTGTTCTTATGTCATGGAATAAATATGCACTTCTGGGACACAACAGATATTGTACCATGCTGTAAGAATGACTCTTTAATTCTGCCGATTGTAAAGGCAGCCTTAAGATGATTAGTCCAGATATTGATGTCTACTTGGTTCTTTGATCCTAACATCTGCATACTTCATGCTGATAGATGGCTGATTGTCTTTAAGCAGAGTGGCTCCTTAAAGGTGGTAACTTGGTCCTTATTTGCTCCCACAAAAAGCTAACTGTGTATCATAGCTGCTAAAGTATTGTTTACTGTGTAGGATCAGCACACCCTCTTCAAAATTCAATGGCAAACTGATTAGATTTTTTTTTTACTTAGCTTTGTATTCCTCATATTTATTTATTTATATTCAAATTATCTGGGACCCCAAATTTAATTAAAAAATAAAATATATATTGTGAATATTTAGGTGGGGATCAGAAACATAGCAGGGGAATGAGTGAGAAATGTGAACATGTGCATATATAAACACCAATGCATTCACTTCTGTCACAGGATATCTTCTTGCATTGCAAATTACCTGAACACAGAAGAAGATGCAGTCATTTCAGACTGTTGTAGCCAAAGTTCTTGAAGGTGCTGCAGGCAGCCCCTATGCTAGCTACACACAGGAAAAGTCTAACTCTTAACTGTCTTGCAACCTGCTTCAGTCATGTAGTACCCAGCTCTAGTATTGTTGCACCTTCCCTTCAAATTGTCTGTACGTGTCCCTCACCCCTTCTTTTACTCATCACTGCTTACCTTCTCTCCTGTGTTTTTGAACAAATTTACAGGTGATATAAAGCCATCTTCCTGCTGTTGTGTTTCTAATTCTTATTTACTGACAGTGACTTTTTTTCACCTCTCTGTATGCTTCATCTCTCCCTCTTCAGTTTCAAATATCTCCCTTTATGGGCTCTTCTTCATTTTTACCCCTTCAGGGAAGATTGAGCACTTAAGTATATCAATCTGACCAGCAATAGTGTAAGCCTGGAGAAACCAGGAATACTGGATACTAGTCAAAGCTCTGTGGCAGTAAGTATGTGATTTCTTGACTTTCAAGACAAGAAAATGTGCAAAGACAATGGGTGACAGACTATAATATGTGCTGACAATGAGTTTCCAAAATCAATCCACAAGAACAAAGTCGTCTCTTAATTTTAGTTCTAGTGTCTGGGGATTTTTGATTTCTAAGTTTTATTTTCCTTTCTTATAGGACAGAGTGAGAGAGAGAAAAGAAAGGAAAAAGAGGAAAAGATTAAAAAGAGCAAGTAAGGGTAATGGTGGTGGAGGTGTTTCCAGATAGGAATTCCATAGAGTCAGCGTGATCTTTTCTCCTAAATTCACATAGCTCTCTAACAGTAATGAAGTAGTTAGCACTGCTTATCCATTATTTTTTCAATAACCCAGATAGGAACTAAGCACACTGAAATAAATTCTCAGTATTCCCTGAATTGATTTATGCTTGCAGCTTTTTTTAAAAGAAAAAAAAAAATCAAAAAATAGCAGGAGTTATGCATTTAATTCCCTAAATGCACTCTTTAGAGTGTACCTAAGGAAATGCATGTTTTATCTAATATATTAGCTAGAAAGCTGCCATTGCAATGATGAATTTGTTTTTTTTCACTGCAGACTATAGCTGGTTTGTGTATCTGTGTTCAAAGTGCATAGGCACAGCAGCACCTTACACACTAGTTATATTGAACATAATAATAACCTGACACACAGTAGTCAAATAGAAGATAAGTCATTAGCCTTGCAGTGATACTTAGAAAAAGATAATATTTCTTACTCTAACATTTGATAATATAAACACAGTTCCAATTTTTTTTTTTTTACAGGGCTGTTAGTGTTGAATAATTTGTTTATATGGAAAGTGATTTGCACCCTTAGACTTGCTCTCAGACACATATTTCAGTGTAAAATCCACCACCAGAATAACTCTCAAAGGTTTATGATCATACCTATTTGAAAGTATATGAACTGAGATACAGAAAGGTTGTGACATGCCCAGGATTATGCAAGTCAGTCTGAAGAGCATGAACAGAACTCAACAAGTAACACAGTCAGTCCTGTCTCTCATTTTCTTCCCTGCTGTGTCCCAGCTGTCCTAATATTTGAGATAAATTGGCGCCTGGAAGAAACCCAGGGAGCCCAAACTGAATGTGAATAAGATGTAGTGGATATAGAGAAGAGAAGGAAAACAATTTGAGTTGCAAGCTGAAATTATAGCTTTATTTTCAACTGAGGAGAGTCATCTTCTAAATCTTGAGAAAATGTCTTAATTTTTCATTGCTTCTTTAGAAAGCAAAACAAAGCATCTAGAGGAATACTTTTGTCAGCTCTTAGTTGAGTGATAAGGCTTTGTCTTCTGTTTTTCTGATAAGACTTTTATAAAGTCCACAGGTAGAACAGCACCCAAAAGCATCCCGAAGATCAAAAACAGGAAAGGCAAAATCTCTCTGCTTCATGTTATATTCCCTCTTCTCAGGGGACCGGGAAGTTGTGGATGCCCCATCCCTGGAGGTGTTCAAGGCCAGGCTGGATGAGGCTTTGAGCAACCTGGTCTAGTGGAAGGTGTCCTGCCCATGTCAGGGGGGTTGGAACTTGATGATCTTTAAGGTCCTTTCCAACCCAAACCATTCTATGATTCTATGATTGTATGACAGAGCTCTTTAACTGTGCCTGCAGTGAGGTTCGGGAAAAGGATGCTTCACTACAGCTTCACAGGAAAGCTGCTGTCATGATCTTCTTCAGGAACAGCCATGGATCTAGCCAATCAGTCCTGCTTCTGGGAGGGGCCCTGGAAAATGCAGGGTCTGAAAAGTGTTCTTTTTTTTTCAGGGAGGTTGATCTTTGCTTGTTTCTTTATCTACTTCTGCAGCACTTTCTACCTCTGAGGGAAAGGAACTGGGTTTGTTTCTCCCAGCTTTGTCTGGGGACTCTGTACCTGGAAGCCTGCCCCGGTTAGCATCCACCAGTGCAGATTTTGAGCATTTTTTAAATACAAGTAGTAGCCACAGCAGGCCTCACTAGCAAGGGACTCTCCTTGCTGAGAACCATAAGAAACCTTATGTTCTGCGGAGTGGTACTGACCACTGTACTGTGAGCAGTATATAAGTGTATAGGCACACTTACTTTGTACCATGGTCACAGTACAACATACACCTCAGTTTTGCCATTGTTCAGATATTCCATGAGGGGTCTCCTTTGAATAAGCTTGCTTCATGTCCAGAGAAAACTGCCAACCTGTCAAAAAAATGCCTTATCTACCAATACTGAAGTTAATAGAAATTTTGCAGTGAGCTTCACCTAACACCTGACTTCTAGCCCAAAAAAATATGTGAGGCAGGTGTGCTCTGTAATGCACTCAGCAGTCTTGCTTCCAGAGGGTACATCACAAGCCCCTCCTTGCCAGAGTCTGCAACTGAAACAAAAAAGAGGGAGGAAAATGAGGATGAGGTGTGGTCCTCTGACAGGATGCAGCAAGGCCACAGCTCGATGTATACTTGGACTCAGCAACTGGGAAGTGTTCCCAGGTCCTGCAGCTTACAAGTAACAATAATGAAGAATCTAAAGGAGAAAATTCACAGAGAGATCTATATTTTGCATTTATCAAGCAGAGTATTTATAATTTCAGCTATGGACATGAATTTTGTATGCCACAGAGAAGATATTCATGCTTTCTCTGTATCCATGAGGCCTTCTTCTTGCATGTTATGATTTTCTATTGAAAATACAGGATTAAATTAGTAGTCATTGCTAGTGGAGAGTAAGAAAGGTTTCTGACTCTGAGTCCTGAAATCAGACTTCATTTGATAATACTGTAATTTAGATAATTAGTTAAAGTTCTGAATGCTCAAACTAATTTAGTCTTCTCTGAAGATGATAAGTTTTAGTGAAAATGAAGTAGTATAAACTGCCACAGTACGGTTAAAACAGCATTAAGAAGTATTACATAGAATAAGTAGAGACCTAATAGTGTGACTGCAACAGTACTATAAATAGAGAAAGCCAACAAGTTAAAATGCTGGTAATATATCAGAGCTCTATAAATTGTTCTACTCAATAAATAGATTGATTTGCTAAATAAAATACTATTATTACATCATCCCTGCTTCATCTTTGGGTTCTGTACTTCACACTTATAAATTGATTGCTATCTTGGGTTAAGATTTGTAGTGGCACTAACAAATTCAAGGTGTCACAGCAAAGACTGAGAAGAATGAGTAACAAATTTTTTAATGACCTAGCTTTTAAGAAATGTTTTTCTCTTTATGGCAAATAATCTTACACAACCATTCTTTGTGCAGGGCCATGGGTTTTTCATTCAACTTTAATACCTATAAAATAATTGCTTTAAAGCTCCTGTCACGTTAGAAAATAGTTATGCATGAGGAAAGCAACCATCTGTAGGCTTCAGATAAAAAGTAGTAATACGCAGGTAATTACAATGTTAAGCAGACACACTATCCTTTCAAATGCAGTCATACAATTGCAATTATTGGAGTCATATTGTGATATGCATTTGTTGCATAGTTATTATATGAGTTTAACTTCTACACAAGGTCTGTACTGCTGCTTCCTCTTTGAACACTGCTGAAAATAATCCAGTATATAATGAACTATGGGCAGTAGAATTAGAGCTTCAGAGAGGAGTAGAGGAAGATTCATAGTTATTTCTGTTGATTCATTTAACTGACAGCTAGGAGAAAGAGAAAAAGATTGAAGGCTAGGGAGGAGCTATAACTACATGAGGGAATGTAGCTGTAGCTGCAAATTCAGGAAAAAGCTACGCTATAAGAGTTTATACAGGTCTCTGAGAAAGGACCAATCAGTCAAAACAGAACTTAAAGAACAGTTTAGCATGATCCATTAACATAACTTTGTTTTTATGAGTATCGTGACAGCTAGTATATTACCTTAAAACAAATTTAAAAGTATACTGTAAATTGCTGATAAATGCAAGGTGAAATAGGACTGCTTAGGAACTGGTACAAAAATACAAAGATTAGTGTGCTTGGTTGATAGATATGCAGTTAAATGAAACAAACTCCATCAAACTTCCAAATGCATATACTCAGTGGAAAATCATTTTCTCCATAATGGTCTAATAGGGCATTCTTACCATTAAAAATGTAAAAAAAAAAAATTTTTCTTAAAGAAATGTGTAATTTATATAATTCTTACTCTTAAAACTTCAGTTTTACAACTCATTTTTTTCTGATTTTTCAAGAAGGTTGAAGCAAAGGAAATACTTTTAAATAACAGTTTTACTCTTAGAATACATGTTGAGTACATGAATACCTAGTTTTATTGCTGAAAAGTAAGCTACGGCATTTAAAATTATCTTAACGTATTTATAAATTTTCACAAGTTGTAAACACCTGCATCTATTTTTCTAATAGACAATATTTAAGTGTTTTTGCAGTTGCTTTAGTAGTGCATTGTTTTCAGTAAAAAAAAAAAAAAGGCATAATAAAGCATTCTATATTATGTCACAATTTTCATTTATTACAAATGTTTGTAATAAATTGGTTCACACTACAAGAGAGTGAAAAAGTTTCTATACATTTACATACATTCTCTCTACCTTTTCACCTCTTCATGGATGTGTTCAAGGCCAGGTTGGATGAGGCTTAGAGCAACCTGGTTTAGTGGAAGCTGTCCCTGCCCATGGCAGGAGGGCTGGAACCTGATGATCTTTAAGGTCCTTTCCAACCCAAACCATTCTTAGATTCTATGATTCAGTTCTCTTCCACTCACTTCTCTAGACAAAATTTTTGCCACCATACAGCTGAATTTTGAGAATTGGGAAATCAAACATGTTCGATACCTGAGAGCTGTACACAATGTAACTAAAGCCATTAATGATTGGCATCTTTTGGAAAGGCATTCAGGTGGAAATGACAATTTGGTCAAGGAAGAACTTCTAATTTAATTTCATGAATGTGCAAACAGCACTATACCTCTCTTATAAAGATCTGTTTGCTTCTTTCCCATTTTTCCTCTTTTAGTGTTTGTGGGGCAGGAGATTATTATTTGTTTTTTTTTGGTTTTATATTTGTCTACAGGAAAAAACTATTAGCGTTTTTCTTCCCATTCCAAGGCAGAAGGAGCAATAGGAATCTTCAAAGCAATGTGACTGAATTTAATTTTCCAGTTTACCAAAAAAGACATCATTGAGATTATGGTCTTCCTCAAACCAAACTTTTTACAGTTATTTTGTAACACTCTGAGTGAAACTGTAAACACAAATAAGTTCTATGTCTTATGTAGATTTAACTGATGAACCAAACAAGGCTGCACAGCTTGTCACATTAAGTTATTTTCTGGATCAGCATTCCTTTGTGTAATTGGACATTTGTATAGTTAACATTTTTAAGGCTGAGTTTTCATACAAGTCTACATGTTCTTTGGCATCTGAGTGGGAGGTGAGGTTTCACAAGGGAGCCAGAATACGCTTATTGAAATGAACTGTGTAAAGCATTGAATTGACAGGGTTTTTTGAGGGTGCCGAGGCAATTTTAACAACAGAGTTAACAAAAGAAATACATGTGGTTTCCTAGCTCAGAACGTTATCAATAACAAATAATATATTATTTTTCTGCTTTGTGCTTGTATAAAAATAAAGAGATGTGCCTAGTCTTTCAGACAGACTGGGCTTGAGACGTCAAGAAAACCTTCTTAACAGGAATGAAATATAGGAAATTAATATCGCATGTTAAAGCTTTTGGGAAAATAACTTTTTTTTAAATATTTGCAGAAAGATTTATCAAGTTTTGAAGTATGCGTAACTCAAGGACAAGGCAATAACTGAGAACATACATTGTGTCTTACAAGCAAGCATGCAATTAATACAGTTCATTC
>NW_010144271.1:7544-15610 GCF_000699245.1 Pterocles gutturalis
AAAAGCATTTGACCTAAGTTTCCTGTGGAAGGTACCATGACCTCATGTGAACAATAATTTTGAAGAATTGGTCACGGTGATCATTCAGTATCAATGTAAACGGACTTTCTATTCACAACGCATTTATAAACAGTTTAACGATTTCAGAACTGTCAGCCTAAGGGGACTGTGGCTGGGAGGGAGGAGGTGATGAACTGTGATTTTGGTATTCAGTGTTGGCTATTGGCACATTATTATGTACTGTCATTCACCTAAATCTCATGCAGTTGTTCTGCTTGCTAATTTATTGAGAAAAGTTTTGTGACTAAAGCATGATGAAAACTCCTATTGCCATAGGGACAGTGTGTTTCATGTGGTTTTATGAATATTTTTACTTAACAGAAGCTTTTTTTTATTAAAACATTTATGCAAGAAGTAATCCATTCACTCAAATGCTTTCAAATAGCAAGAAATAAAGGTCATAAATAAATCAAACTGCCATGTGGTTATCAAAGAAGTTTCATTTTTCAGTGTTCTGCTCTACTTAAGGGTTACTAATCCAAGTTTTGTAATCAGTTTGTCCTGTGTCACTGATAAATTGTTTAATGGCTCGAATTTCAGAAGTACTGTGCAAACTAAACTACAGTTCCTACTGAGCTGGGAAGTTGAGCCTCCCCTACACCCTAACAGTGTCTGTAAAATGAAGGTAATAATTCCTAAATTTCCTAGAGGCTGCCATAATGAATAAGCTATTAATATTATATGCAGATATGAGAATGTGTAAATCTGCCTAGGCACCAGATTTTGCCAAGGGAAGGAAAAAAAATATCTCCAGTCTAGTATCTCTTTAAATGCACCTTCTTGGTTCAGTAGATAAGAGGCTATACAAAGTACTTCAGAGATACAGCAGAGTAATTGAGGTACAGAAGTTAAGTACTTTGGTTTCAACATACTGAAAGTGTTCCGAATAGTGATGTTCCAAATGGTTTTGCTTGTCCCTTTTACTCCCTGTGCACACTGTCAAAACAAAGATCGTTGTTTTTCTGTGACAGAGAATGGGATAAAGCTGAGCCAGATACAGCTTCTATACAAAACATTTTTGTCACCTTTCCTGTATCTCTGGCTTCTAGTCCACACTGTGCTTGCAGAAGGGTTGCTCAGACTATCTGACATGCAGACGAATCATGTCTCAAGTGTGATAAAAGCTCTGAAGACACCGCTGAACTTTCACAAACTCGTTTTATTTACTTAAATTTTAACTTGTGTTCATATTTTCTTAGTAAACTGTTTGGACTGTAGTATTTTGTCTTCCCAAGTATAGTTGGCATTTTTCACTTTTTGCCTAATTCATTGCTCAAATCATTCTTCAAGCACTCATCAGAACCAGCACTGCCTATAGTAACACCCATCCCTCCAAAGATGAATGCACTACAATTCAATAGTATGCATTCTGCTTCTGCTTTTTTTATTATTATTATTATTTTATTTTATTTTAAATTGCAGTGGATAATAGGTGACCCAACTTTCTGTTGAGTCACCCACCTTGAACCATGATGGAGATCTCTGGGAAGAGGTTATGTTGTTTGAGTAGAGATAGATCACAGAACAAAGACGCTCATGTAGCTAAGTTCTCACTGTCTTAATTTCATACTGGACATAGACTGCCATATGGAATTTGTTCATATGAAGAGGCATATTGAGTTGTTGATAGACCCTTGAATAAAACAGACTTTAAAATTTTGGCTGTTTACAGACAACCCAAATACTTTCTGTAGCGAAGAATAGACCTGTTAAGGAGATAGGTAACTACATAACTTCTGAATTTCAGTTCCCCATTTTGTAAGTCAGCAAAATAATACTTCCTGATACAGTTGTGTGAAAAAGTTACTTGATATATTTGCTTACTCAAATGAAAATGATATTTAAGTAAGTCTGAGCCTGTTTACTTTGTCTGCTTTTGATGACACAGGCAGTTCTCAGAAGTTCTGGCAAGAGCTGAAGAAGAAGGAGCTCCCAAAGGAGTACACTCCCCAGCTCTCTTGGCTGCTTTTGTGGTTTATTCCCTCCTGATAATGATGGGATATGACTGTAGACATTGCTGCAGCTGCATTCTCTTAGTGCAGTGACCACTTGATGTCATCTATGAATGGACCCTGTGACAATGTCTTCCTAACATTTTCCTACTGAAAATCAATCAACTGTTTTCTAACTTTCACACTGTAAACTCTGTTACAGGTAGAATGACGGATGACTTCTCGTTATACAGACAATTAACTATTTTACCCTGAAGCAAATCTTCATGTTGACATTCTTAGTACAATTCAAGGTGTTCTTGTGACCTTTAAAGCGCTGGATAGACCACAACCCTGTTACTGCAGCTGAGATAAGCTGGAAGAAAACTCATGTCTGGGCCTCAGTTCGAGTGTGCCATTCAGAGGACTGCCTCTGAAATCTGCCTCCTTTGGCAGTTTATCAGAACTCAAGTCTAGTGACCTTCAGATAAAAAAAAAAAAAAAAAATTAAATGCTAAACATTAAAAAGAAAGAAAGTCATACCTACTTTTTCTTCTGATATTTTTAGCTCAACTCTTGACTGACATAACAAAGGCCAGAGCTGATATTAATATAAATGCAAAGGGCCTCCTCTCAGGATAATTTCTTTTGCATGCCTTTTCAAAACTGAACTTGTTTCACAGAATAAGGTAACATTAAATATTTTAGTTTCTCTACACAAGATAACATTAATTAATTTGTTTTCTTAGTAGATTTGTATTTTTTTTCCAGTGGCTGAATATGTTTATTCTCTTGTTTTCCCAGAGGACAGTAGCACATATATTTCAATATATTGTATTATTAGTGCCATTCAGAATGTCTGTCTTAAATAGTACTAGAGAAGTCATTGCTATTGCTTTCTCATGGAATTAGGTTAGTGAACACTGCATGCCAATAATTAATAAATGACCAAGTTACTTCATTGTTTCTGGGAATTTTGACAATATCATTTGTGTTTTTCAGTCCAAGTTTATAATATTTATTGCTAGAGTTGCGGTGGTCAAAAAGTTTAAACATCAGAGAAAAGACACGAGACCATCACAACAAATCTTACAGTAAATATTCTAACATATGCACTTTTGAAGACATACATCAAGAGTAGATAATACCATGCAAGTCTTCGGGTCCAAAGGAGCTCTAATTCAAACTGTTAAACTGTCAACTGCTTTGTGGCCCTCAGTTTGTATGCATGAAATGTTTTAAGGCTATTGGAAAAGGTCAGAGTCCTTAAAAAAAAAAACAAACCACAAAAAAACAAACAACAGATTTATATCCTTCTTAGAAAAGTAGAAGGATGATAAAGAGGGTTTCTTCTGTCCTTGGGGCTTTGGAAAAACTCTAAGGATATGACACATTTATAGCAATAAGATCCTAAAGTTTTTATACAGTCAAATCACCTCTTGCCTTTGACAATGGTCCCTCAAAAGCTACTTCAGCTTCCTCTGAGTCAGTGGAAAACCTTCTAGTGGTTTCAAGAGAATTGGATGAGCTTTTAAATACAGTTATCCAGCTGCACAATTAACAGCCAGAAAAGCACATGCTATAAATTATTTCTCTATTTAGGGATACATTTAGCATGTCCTAGTAATATCAATTAACTGGAAGAAAAATGACTCATCCAAGCCTTCTCCAAATCCATTAAGTCAATATCTGACTCACTTTTTGTGGTATGAAAAAAGGTCTGTTCACTAAATTCACTCTGGATTTTTGTCAGATCATCCGAACTGTATTAAACTGAATTGCAATTGAGGCAAAAAAAAAAAAAAAAAAAAAAGTGGCCAGAAAACACCAAGTTACCATAAAAAAAAAAACAAAAAACAGGGGTTAATCTGCAACACTGCTGGATTTTGCCATTTGGCTGAAGACACCTTGGCCCCAGGCAGTGTGGGAGCTTTAGGAAGATTCCTAAGGGCCAAGTTGTGTAGCACTGCCTGCATGGCAGCGCTGCTGGAGATGCAGGATGCTCCTCCTCACAGCCAGGCCCCTCAGTGGATTCCTCGTGATGATGGGCTCATGGGCTGTTTTCAAATTCCTAGCAGCAACATCCCTATGCTCCCTTTGAGGAAAATTTTTTGTAGCCCATAAAAGCTGGGAGATAACCAGATGTCTTTTTCTTGCTGTTTAGATGGACAAGGATAGCTTGTTGTCATATGTCAGGGGGCTTCTGGGACGAATTTAAGAAAGCAAGTGGTCAGGGAGAACAAACTCCCTGCAGCAATGCTTTTGGAGAAGAGACAGTAGTGGAGGACACACTGAAGGCAAGTTTTTAACATGTGGATTAGGAAATATCTTTTAACACTGGTCCAACCAAACCAGTTGCTTAAAACCTCAAATCCCCTCAGTACAACTGCGCCATTAATTTAATATATTTTACATTTTCAAATTATTGAGTGTACAAGCAACATAATATTGATGTCAAAACATACAGAGGCACTGTTTTGTTAGTCAGCTCAAAGATGATCATTAAAGAAGTAGGTGTACATATCAAAATTAACTGAAGGCAGCACTTTAATAAATTAAATGCACAGCCAAAGTGAAGTTCAGACCACACAGTCATTCCAGTTTTCTTGGGAAACTATTATAATTTTTTCCCCAAAGTATGCTGTGCTAAGTCCTGTGGTATCCCAGTGTAGTCAACTTTCCCTGTGAAACTATAAATATGCCTAAAATCATTCACCAAGGACCATAACAATGTTCAGATAGGAGTCTTACTCACTTTTTTACTTTATCACAACCTCTTTGTAATTCTAAATTTTTTTTTCAAAAAACAACATTCCTTCTTTGGTCCAAGTACAGATTTAATGCCACATAGGAAAATAGTATCATAAATGCTCTCAATTTCATATTTAGTTCTTTCTTCCACAAAATTTTCCTATGCTTTTCTAATTTTCCTTTCACTCTGTAGAAACTTTATGTTTTGTGATCATTTATGTCTAGTATTCTGTTTCAGTCAACTTCTTTTCACAAACTCCTTAGAGAACTCTTTCTTTCCTATATGCGGTAGAAAAATTTACAATTTATTCTATACATTTGTGATTGTATGTGATCTTATTTAAGAATGCTTTTCTTTTTCTGATTTGGTAGAGCAAGTCCACAATTTTGGCAAAGGCTACTTGGCCCCATTTTCAGAGGTTGCTCTTGCTGGGCAATGGAGTGTCTGTTTTCCCGTCTGCTTAGACTACTTATGTCACTACGTATATCACTTATGTTTCCCTTATATTAATAAGGGAAATGACAGAATGACTTAGAAGAACAATGGTCTGAATAGTCAGAAAAGGCCATGGGCTGCTTTTTTCTTTGTTCTGTTTTGATTTGTTTGGAAAGAAATAGTATCTTAAGAAAGGGACATGTCTGGATCATAGGAAAGAAGGGGAGTAAGAATTGCAGAGGGACTCTTCCCGCTTCTGCACCCCTTTCCCTCCTAGATATGAAACAGAAGTTCATCCAGCCTCTTCAAGAAAATCTTCAGTTATATAGAGATTTTACACTAAAAACAAAAACGTCAGTGTTTTATCACCTAATCTTTACAAAGATTTTTCTGATGTCTAGCCTGAGTCTTCTTTGCTGTAATTTCTTTATTATAGACAAGAAGGACCAACTATTCCCTTCCTTATGGAAGCAACCTTTGCACATCTGAAAACTGATATAATGTTTGCTATTTTTTTTTTCTCCTGTTAGCTAAACAACACCATTTCAGTCATTATTTGTAAACAGTACCCTTGCTGGTTTCCTCTGAACTCATTCTAATGAAGTCTTAGCCTTTGAAGTTCAAAATCCCACTACACGTTTATCTACTTCATGCTCTGAGATCCTACCAATGCAAAATAAAGTAGTATTACTACAAGTTTAGACACCTGACAGCCTACGCCCTTTTTTATTGTTAGTTTGCCTTTTCCCAATCAGCCTGAAACTGTTGATTATCAATTGCAACTACAGTTCCTTAGCTTGTCTCCTAGAAAGCTAGCAGCTGCCATCTTGCACTCAAGTACCATATGCTTTCAGTGGAACACTGCAAGTTCTTTTTCTTTTCATACTTTCGTTATTTTTAAATTTTTCTTTACACTCCACTTCTTCAGTTTGCCAAGATCATCTTGAATTCTAATCCCAGTCCCAAAACGCTTTCAATCCCTGTGATGACTTCTGTTTTGAGGGCCATCAAAAGTGCTGGCAACTTGAGATCAATTTCATTCCACCATGGTATGGAAGGCAGCATTCCCTCAAAACACTGCCGAATGCCCTGGAATTGAGGCCACAGTTTGTGTAATATGAGGACGAGGAAATTCAGTCTTTGCCTTTGAGCAGAGTGATTTGCAACCTGTCTGTCTAGCGGCAGCAGCAGCATTATTCTCAGTCTGACCATTAGCTGATCTATAATAATATGTTGTTCCGTATGCAGTTCATTCTCTCCAGAAGCAGAACAGGTATGTGTGAAGTATTATATATTGTTTTGTGTGTTAATATATTTATAGACTTGTACCTATATGCATGTGTGTTAATACCCAAATTGGTCTGCTGACACACATGAAATGCTCCTGAATCTCTTCAGCTCATTAAAACTCCATAGAGACCTGCAGCGCAGCATTTTCCTGGGAGCCAGAAAGAAGGTGGCACATGTCTTTGGCTACCGCTTTATTGTTTGGCAAGCGGAGAAATATGAATGTAAGCCATAAATTGGTCTGCTAATATTTCTATGAAAACAATCTCCAACTGGTCTGAAACAGATTCTGTTTGTAAACAGAACTGGCTACTGTCTGGATGCAGATTACTTCTAGTCCATTTGCTCTCCCTCTTTTATTCCCATGCTGTATTTCATTGGTAAAGAACTGTGAGCATTGAAACTCACAGTTTACTTAAGCAACACTTAAACGCCAGCTTTTCCGTATATGCTATATTTTTTCTTTTATAATACAAACTATGAACATAGAGAATTCAGTACTGTACCAGATATCTTGGCCTTTAGGTTTATTAAAATGTCACTGAATAATGCATCAAAACAAAACTAAACAATACTATTTCACTTCTTTTAGCATACAAATTCTATATGCGCTAGGGCAGTCTCATCTTTTGATTTTTTTTTTTTAATCAAAAATCTGAAATGCTTCCACTTGAGAAAGTATAGGTTAAAAAAAAAAAAAATCCTTTTTCTTTGATCCTTGGTACCAAAGTGGCATTTTCAAGATTTCTCGAAACTAATTTAATACTTTTTTTTTGCTTGTTTTTAATATAGTGTAATTATTAAAGATAAGGATGTGACAACTGCTTGTAAAAATGTCTCCAGCAAAGACCTTTTAATCCAGTTGGAAACAAAACTGGTGCTATGCTTAGAGAATTAAAATTTAAGTGTCTTGAAAGAAAGTAGAATTGGGTTTCTGTGATTAATGTTTGCTCTGCCCCCTTGTGGTTATGGAGTCCAGTAAGGCTCAGGTATGATTGCCTATTTTTTAAATACTTGTAACTATATAAAAATAAGCCTTATTGCATCGTTCAAGTGATGCACTTTTCCCAGAATCTGTATAGACCAAAAACACAAGGAAAACTGTTCTGATAAACATGAGTCTTCACATATAAACAGTGGATTGTTGAATGGTTTTAATTCACAGTAGTTTTCCAAAAGGATATGTTTCTAGGTTATGAAAGGAAGCTCAGAAACTTTAAATATAAGCAATAAGATATTCAGAAAGTAATACTAATGGAAACAATGTAGAAATAAAGAATAATTTCAACTTTAAGGACCATTTTTCCACTGTGGTTTTACTGAAGCAACTCAGTAGCAGGGTCGCTTTTCTTCCCCACAAGAAAAAAAAAATAATTACTTTTGCAGTTTAACTCACTCAAAGCCAAAATTCATAATTTAGTTCTATTATGTTTAGAAGAGTGTGTCTCTATATGACAAATTTTCATTTCTATAGATAAACACTGGAAATATTTTACTTAATTTTGGAAAGGCCCTAGAGTTATTTTGTCACAGATTGAGTAAGCTTGCTGATGATACCAAACTGAGTGGGTTTGTTGATCTCCTTGAGGGTAGGGAGGCTT
>NW_010144272.1:0-209 GCF_000699245.1 Pterocles gutturalis
GGCGTTTTCTGAGAAGGTCGCTCCACGACGCATCCGCCGTCATTTTTTTGCGAGCTCCGTGCGCGCGAACACTCAGACTGAAACCTGCGGCGGGGTTTCACCTTGAATTCATTCTCAATTTATTTTTTTTTTTTCGTTAAGGGGTCGATCGAGCTGGGAACGGGACGTGCAAAGGGAGCGGCGCTACGACGGGCGAGTTGACTCGGACT
>NW_010144272.1:338-563 GCF_000699245.1 Pterocles gutturalis
TGGGGGGGGGCAGGAAGGGAGACGCCTTTTTAACGGAAGAAAATGAAAGTAGCCCCATCACAGGGCTGGGGGGAGCCCCATGGAGACGTCCAGTCCCACCGCGGAGCTCCCCAGCGAAGCCTCTTGCTCCATCTGCTCGGAATATTTCCGAGATCCCGTCTCCATCCATTGCGGTCACAATTTTTGCCGGGCATGTATCACCCGCTGCTGGGAGTGGTCCACGGA
>NW_010144273.1:0-218 GCF_000699245.1 Pterocles gutturalis
GGCCAAAAGTCACCTTCAAGTTTGGCAGGTCTTGGCTTTTTACCCATTCCTTCCCTAGTTTGTCCTGGATGTCTCTAGTTTGTCACACAGAGCATTACAAAGACCTTCAGTGCTTATGTAAAGGACAATTTGCTCTCAAAGCTGAATTCCAATGTCGAGCGCACCTATTAGCAAAACAGATGGTGACAAGCTGGGATGAATGGGAACAGACTCACAAT
>NW_010144273.1:512-761 GCF_000699245.1 Pterocles gutturalis
TAGATGTAAAAAAGTTCTCCATTAGTTTGTAATTCCAAGCCTAGCACATAAGTTTCACAAAACTTCAGATTTCCTTTGCTTTATATCAAGACCCTTCAGGGTTTTTTTTCCTGTTACTAATATGGATTGTTTGATTTGTGGAAGGTTTTTTCCTTTGTCCTTCTTTGTCATGTTCTTCTTTTTAAAAAACTAAGTGGAGCCATGCCTCTCATGAGCACACCAAAGAAAATACAAAAATTTGCCAATGTT
>NW_010144274.1:0-19632 GCF_000699245.1 Pterocles gutturalis
GTGGTTAATCCTTCCCCGAGTGTTAACGGGAACGCTCCCGTGTCTCTCCTTAGAGACGTGTGGAGTGTCAAAGGCTGAATTCACTGTTATCATCTTTGGTGTAACTTACCCTTCTGCCATCAACAAAGGTTAAATGTTTCCATGTTTGGTTTTATTTTTTTTTTATGTGAGTGGGGTGCCAAAGCACATCCTCGTGCCACATTTTTCTTCGTTGTGATGCATCACTTTTTATTTGAAAGCTTTATTATTTTGTTATTTTTTGTACACGATGTTTTTGTTTTTGCATATGAAATAAAAGTTCATTTGAATCATCTTCATTGTTTAGTTTCCTACTCCCGTATTTTAAACTTGGCTTTTACGCACCAGGTTCTCATGATGAACATGCCCTGGGGTGACTCATTGAGACTCAGATCCCATCCCTGCAGTCCCTCAAGCTGTGTCCTTCTTGCCTGCCCTCCCACTCTGCGTGTCCCCTCTGAAGTTCTAGAGGAGCATCTCCCATTCTTTTTATGCCCATTGCCCTTTACTGTACGCTTTGATCCCTGAGGCACGTCACAAAAGTAGCTGGTATAGCCCCAGGCCTTGGCAGAGGAAGAGCTTTGCCCAGGGCTGCCACAAGCCAGAGGTGGGGCTGATGGAAGTACAGAGAGCTGCTAGGTTTTGCTGGATGCAGTCCCACAGAGACTCCCGTTCAGTGACTTCTGCATCCTTCCAACAGCCTGGTTCTTACACGACTGTATGCTTCAGTGACATTGATTTCATTTGACCAGGGTTTTCTAAGGATATTCATGCTGAAGGTACTGCTGGAACAATGAAGTATGACTGCTGTACTATGGCTGTGCTTCCATGGTTGCTGTGTGTGTTCGTGGTCTTTAAGAATTTGAATGTAGGTTCATCAGCACTGGAGGTCTACAGGTTTGTAGTTCAATTGCAGAATCTCTTAACACTGGAAACCTGAATGGTCGCTGATTTTTGTGGCAGCACATCAAAAGCAGACTGTGGGCACGGTGCTGGGCCTCGCAAGGGCCCAGCAGACAGCACGGGGGCTTGGTGAGGACTGTGGAGTCGCCTGGCTGAAGCAGGGATGGGAGCCGACGCTCTGGGCGGTGGTACCTGTCTCTCTGTTAGCTTCTGCGTGCGTGCAGCTCCGGACTCTGATCCCGCAGTGGTACCAGGTGATGGAGGTTGATGAACCATTTTCCCACAGCAGTGCAGTCATATGCAGTTGTCAGATAATGTTTTGGTGGCTCTTTCTTTGGCTGTGGGATGGACTGGATTGAGTTGATCTGACAGAAAAATTAGCTAAAAAACCAAAAAACACTTGCCCCAAAATTATTTTCAGTGGCATCTGTCTGATGAATGATGTTCATACCTGTTCTAGCACAGCCTGCTTAGCAGTGCTGTCATAAGCTGACTAATCACAGCCACAGTTAAATGCTTGAAATAGGCTGCGTAAATACTCTTTCTGTCATCAAGAGGTAGCACAAAGACTCCTTCCATCATCCTGGAGGAGCTCACAGTACAGGAGTTAGGAGTGTGGTGCAGGGCGAGCGCTGGGCACGCTCCTCAGTTGCACCCCAGCACCTATCTGTGGCTGAGATGTAATACTCACAGCAGCTGGCCCATTTCAGATGAGAATTTATAGCCCATATTTACAGTTTGATAGCAAGAATTTCATTACACCTGCTCTGTAGACCAAACTTCATTTCACCTGAAGTTATTTTTTTATTGGAAGAATATATCTTGATTGAACAGTTCAGTTCATATCTCTGTCATTTGTCGTCCTCTTCAGTGAACGGATAACTGCAGTTATCTGACAGAATTTTCAGAGACTTGAACTAATCATGTCATTCTTGAAGTTAATAAAGTGCTTATTGTAGTCTTGGGGGCGAAATGCCTCTGAATAAAACATTCTTAAAAGTTTACTACTATTAGTTAGAACTCAGTGTTACCAGAAGGCTTTCTGTCAAAACAGGCTTTAAGCATGGGAATGTTGCTTTCTCTAATAAAGCCATTTTCAGGGCTCTCTGTTAGGGAAGTGGTGAGCATAGTGCTGCACGAGTTAATATCTTTCAGACATGAGGGTTGTTCTTTTTCACAGTAATAGTTTCATGTATATGAAAGAACTTATTTAAGAACTCACTGTGAATGTATTTTTAATGCGAATGTACGTTTCTAGTTTACTTCATGGACAGGTGTTAGAATTTTTGTTTAATCATTTGGAAAAGAGGAAAAAAAGAGCTACTAGCAGTTTTAAAAGTACTTTTAAGTCCAGTGTTCATAAATATATGCCATGCATTTTGTAAAACTAGTCTCTAAACTGATAGTTTAAGAAAAACCTTACAGCCCCATGGCAATAGGTGTATAGTCTCTCTGCATTCTGAGGAACAATCAAGTGGCATCAGCTTTATGAGGAAAATACATGACTCCAGGTAATGCCTCTGCCTGACTCGGATTTGTGCAGTGCATGCATTAGTTGCCTGCAGGTGTCCTTACTTAAGAAAATTAAGATGTTTCCATTTTGGGTAGCTTTTGTGTTTTCCTTTTTAATCTCCACCTGCAATATTTAATAAAAAATGTTCAAGTGTTTGACCCTGTCTATTAAAAACACCTGTGAGGTGGTTTAAAGTAGGTATTTCAAAATTATCATTCCTTCTAACCTTTTTTGGGTAGGTTTCTGAAGTTATATTGTTGGGAACACAGAGTTATTTTGTAAATGTCAGTAAAAAAAACAAGAACTACATGAATGCATACTGTTTGTCTAGTTCATCTTGATGTTACGCTGGCTGCCAGAATCAGAAGTATTTATAAAAAGATTTAGAAGAGAAAAATATAAATGACTGCACACGTAAAAATTCTAAAACATGGGTCTTGTGATAGTGTATAATACTGAAACAGAGAGTGGCCTCAACGGTGAACTGAACGTGAGCTTGTAGTGTTATAAAAAGGATTAATTACTTGGGCTTTCTGTGGGCAGAGGTGTTGGGGAAATCAGAGGGTGTTACAGAATAGCAGCAGAAATTATATAGTGGCTTGAAAGAGAATTTAGATTAAATGTCAAGAAAACAGTTTCTGTATAGCTTATTCTAAGCTGTTACACTAAGCATGGAGGCTGTGCAGGAAAACCTCGGAGGACGCTTTCAGTCTAGAGAAGATCAAGTTACTTTATCAGGGACTCTGTGTGTGTGTCTTTCCGTGTGTTGCCACTTGCAGCTTTAGAACCCTTTGGCCAATTCATCTCATTGGCCAGAGAGAGAGAAATTAAATGTTTTATGAAAATACACTGCTGAGAAGGGTAAAGATTGATTCAAGTGTCCTGAGACAAAGGCGTCAGCATGAATGCTGCTTCTTTGGCTCCTACCAGAGAGGGAGGTCTAGCATAGCCTGCTTAGCTAAAGCTTTCTTAGAGCACACATCTTCTTTAAATATCAGCTCCAACAGAGCAGGGGAGAAAAATGT
Organism: Pterocles gutturalis; assembly: GCF_000699245.1. NCBI lineage: Eukaryota > Metazoa > Chordata > Aves > Pterocliformes > Pteroclidae > Pterocles > Pterocles gutturalis. The sequence goes on from NW_010144274.1 coordinate 3,460, forward strand.
ATAAAACTGTCTTCTGGTTCTCACAGATGCGTATTTAATTTCTGATCCCTGTGACTGTCTGAAAATGGTTTTCTTTTTCAGTCACGACAATGAATTTTTTGCCAAGAAAAGGTAAATGGCACCTGAGCATCCCTAAACCTGGCAGTCAGTACAGTTTGAAGGTTTGAGGACTGGAATTTGCATTGCTGAGGCAGGACGACAGTTCTGCATCCTGCTGTCACATGTCTTTTTCAGTTAAAGCTTTTGCAAAACATCTGGCTGATTTGTTCTTGGGCTAGTTTTTTGTTTGGTTGGTTTTTCATGCACAGTAAGGAATAGTAAATGTCTTACTTGGAAAAAACACGCTTAATCTTAGCACTTCCAAACCAAAGTAGTGTAATCATGGTTTTGGGAAGGAAACAAAAAAAAAAAAGGCAGAGCACCTACTGCAGAGTGTGAGCAGAGCTGTGGGTGCTGTCATCTTAAGGAGCAGCTTGGCTGAGATTTGAGGAGCGACGAGAACAGCATCCTTTGCTTTACGGTCAGCTTGAACAAGTCGCACGCACTTTCCAAACTGCCATTTCCCATTTCCAACCCTCCTCCTACGCTTCCTGGGGTCTCAAGAACAGGCACATTTTATAAATGGAAGTCCTGCATCATAAATCTCCTGATGAGTGGAGTGCAGGCTTAATGTACAACAGCCCATGTGTACTTCCTCTGTGTCAAACTTTATTTTTGTTTCGTGTGTGTATGTATGCATCCCAGCATTTTACAGCTGGTCAGATGTTGCAGAAAGACATATCTAGACTAAGAGTTGCTGAATCGTGCAATAGCTTAAGTCTAAATAACTTTATAAATAGTCAATTTGGGCTCAGTAGCAATTCCTAAACCCCATTAGATAGAACACATAATGGCTTTCTTGGAAAAAAGACACTTGTATGGTCTGAATATTATCAGCTGGCTGTCTGTTTCATTAGCTGTGCTATAAATATCCTTTTTAAGGTTTGCTTTTTCCAGTTGAGTGTTAATATTGTTAAGAGATTAAAAAACCCACAATAATTCTAATACTGATATTGCCATTAAGGGCTTCATCTACGTTCAGAAACCTACAGTCTCTTAAGCAGCAGAAACCCTGCAGCTGGTTTCCAAAATTGATTTGAAGCATTAAACTGACACGTTATTAAACGTGTTGGGTAAACCTTAGGTAAAGAGACTGCAGAGCCAGGTAGGGTGTATTCGGTGGGGTTACCACATGCAGCAATGAGGGCTGCGTGAAGCTCTCGGGCTGTTGCAGGGGAGTTCGGACATGTTTTGAAAGCAGAGCAACACTGGCTCCCTTCCAAGCTAAATGGAGGTTAGTGCTCTTCCCTTCCACAGCACCAAAAGTGTCCTGTTGAAGTACTCACCAGCAGTGCTGGCAACCGGATGGTGCAGAAAACAGGGACCCAACACGTGCCCTTCTGTGCTCTCGTGGAAGCGTCACTTGATTTCATTGATGGAGAGTAGGTTGTTCTCTCCATTTGAAAGTGGTTTGTTTCATCCCTGGAAACGTGGAATCCAGACACATCACCTGCCGGTGTGCCAGGGTGTTGGGTGTTTGAATAGCAGGAGGCATGTTGTTTAATTGACAGTGGCATCCAAATAGCGACCCACTGCCTTTTCTGTACTGTGTGTTTGACAGTGTTACACGTATGTTGCTTTTAAGTTGCTTGTGCCATCAGTTTCCTCCATAATTTGCATGGGTTCGTCACAATAAAGAGCTCTGGAAAACAATATTTTTTAATAAGGAAATAATTATAAAAGTTTAAAAATCAACAGGGAAGACTTAAAACTCCCCTTTAAAATGATTTTGATAATGAAATGACAAGTGTGTGTCCCTTTGGCCTGATTATCTTGAATTGAATTGAATCTTTTAAAGCACAAACAGTCTTGTGGATAATTTAGAAAACTATTCCCTTTAAATACAGTTTCACCTTTGTCAATTATTTTCTACTTTCTTTATCTCTTTCTTTAAATAAAGAACATTTGCATGAGTATAAGATGTTTTACAAAGGTTTATCTACCCTGCTGTTTCATCCCCACCTCAGTGATGCTGCTCTCCACCTGACATTGCACGTGTTTCCCCAGAGACCTGAAAAAACCTGCTGGAGCAATGGGACTTTCTTGTAAATAAGATGCAATGCTTTCCATCACAGACTTTGAATAATTCACTAAAATTAAAGTGCATGGTAACAATTTCTGCAAAGTTAAGCCTGAGCTCATCTGAGAGTGGTTTTGGTCAGTGGTGGTGTACCTGGGCAGTTTCCCTAAAGCCTACAGCACTCAAAGAACGTATGCCATCATCTAAAAGAAAAATGTGTTTTTAATAGGAGAACTTCACAAATTATTGGTATCATTTCCTAATATGTCTTTAATATTCTGTGCTCAGGAATTTAGCTGCCTATACGGTGTTCCTTAGCAAAAGCAAATCTAATCTAATTTTTCTCTTGTCTTGCTTCTCATAAACATTTGCAGCTGGGTACTTACAGAAGTAAAGTTATTTATTTTCAGTGCTATTTCAAACCTGGTTTTTGTTTTCTTTATGCAAGTCCCTGCAGCCTGCCCCAGCGCTGGTGACCAGTGTCCAGGCTGCGTGGCTTTGCTGCTGCGTGTGCCAGGTGGGGTTCGCAGCTGGCGTCAGGGGGTGAGCGGCAGCCCAGCCTGGCAGTCCCTGTCTCTGGTGCTTCCATCTGACGCCTGCCGCTGCCAGGCTCGGTGCCAGAGGAGCTGAGTAGTTCGGTTCAGTCCCAAACAGTGGAAGGGAGCGCAGGTGCAAGTCCAAACTGGATATGGAGACAGAAAGCAGGATGTCAAGTACATGGAGGAGTAAAATGGTGAATTTCATGGCAAAATTGTTGAATTGATGGCAGCAAGTGGAGTAACTGCACAAGCTTAGACGTGTTGAGATTCTAGTGCCTTTCAGTTGAATGAAATTGTCCACAGCCCCATTTCTGCCTCTCTGCAGTCTTACTCTCACAGCCACGCATCCATTTGTGCTCACTCACCTTTCTTGTTTTAAATTATCCCTGCCTCTCTCAAGGCTAGAAACGATTTTTTTTCCTCTCTAAAATGCCAAAGATCCAAGCTATATTCAGTCTCCTCTCTTACATTGCTTTACTCAACACTTTTTTAAGGACAACAGTTTGAGATGCCACCACTTTTCTCTTTCATTACTTATTTGGTAAATTCAGGTAAAACACTGCTTCTTACGGCAATAGCCAAAGATCTAAACTGGGCAAACCCTGGGGTCATGTATCAGGATGCCTGATGGGCAGTGGTTTATGCATTAACGTGCCTTTGCACAATACTGAAAGATCAGGCTCATGATAGCCAAAAATCTAAACTGGGCAAACCCTGGGATGCCTGATGGGCAGTGGTTTATGCATTAACGTGCCTTTGCACAATACTGAAAGATCAGGCTCATGGCAGAAAACCAGTAAGTTGTTGGGGTTTTTTGGAGCAGAGAACCAGAAGTAAGAGTTTGAATTTTCATCCTGGTAGGGATGCTGATTCATTGGGTCTTTGGGCAAGTATATATCTGTTAAGCTCCTAATTTTTTTAATTGCTCTAACAGATTTTTCTCTTATTAAAATCAAGAGAGTAACTGTGCATGATCAGGCTCACGGCAGAAAACCAGTAAGTTGTTGGGGTTTTTTGGAGCAGAGAACCAGAAGTAAGAGTTTGAATTTTCATCCTGGTAGGGATGCTGATTCATTGGGTCTTTGGGCAAGTATATATCTGTTAAGCTCCTAATTTTTTTAATTGCTCTAACAGATTTTTCTCTTATTAAAATCAAGAGAGTAACTGTGCATACCTAACTCCTAGCGCTGCGTATGGTAAGTGAATGAGGATTGAGTTTACAGACTCACAGTCCAACAAGTTACTTTTTTTCACCAGTGGTGGTACATTTCAAAGTAGAAAAAAGAGGTCAGCTGCACCTGCTGCGGTTTTAGGCTACATGTAAAAGGGTGAAAAGTAATAGAAGGAAAATAATTTTGTGGGGGTTTTTTTTTGCAGGGAAGGTTGGCCGCTTTCCACCAAGGATGCATTACCAGGCCACTCCCGACAGACGAGCTGCCCCTCATTTTCCACGGTCTCACCTTGCTGAAGCAGTTGCCAAAGCCAAGGCAGGAGGCGGTGGTGGTGGAAGCACTGGTGGAACTGGGAGAGGTCTTGTGGGGCAGATTATCCCTATATATGGATTTGGCATCTTCTTATATATCCTGTACATTTTATTTAAGGTAAGACCGACATAAATTGAACAGTCAGAGAAACAATAACTAAAAAACTCCTCAAAATAGAAATAAATGATAGTCCCATTTCTGTACCTGGTTCCATTTCAGCCTTGCTCAAAAAAAAAAAAAAAAAAGTTATGCTGGACCTTTGACTGGTGGTTGAAAGACTGGTGTATCCTGTGGTTTTTGTTACTGCAAAGACTGTAGCTACAAATGCGGGGGTGGGTTGCTGTGATCCTGTATTGGCTTCTAACCTCTTAAAATTTTTTTAAGAATTTTTTTTCCCCCTGGAAAATGTGTATGTCTAGAATGATGTTAGATTAATTTTGACTATACGCATAGTATTATTTTCTATTATGTGTGACTACATATTCTATATGCTGTACATATTATGTATTGTGTTATGCATGTTCGTAAGGTTGTATTGACCACGCTGGAGCTACCTCAGCTGAGGAACTGGTTGGAAGCTAGTTTAAAAAAAGCACAGCCCAAATTACCCTCAAGTCTTTCACACTTGATTGGAACTTCTGGCAGCTTTTTGTTGCACAGGCATGACTTGTGTGTAGGTGATGACAGTCAGCTGTGTGGGAGGAGGGAGAAGTGGACTTCTGGAAATGTCTTTTCCTTTGGGTGGGGGCTGTGTCCAAACGGTTGATCTGGCTCTGGACAGACAGAGGCAAGAATGAGGTGAATTGGGTGAACTGATCAGACACAGAGAAGACTAAAGAAATAGATAACCTGCAGCTTCTGTACAGAGCCAGCCAGTATCTTTCCTGCAAGTACAAGGTTGGTAAGGAATAATGGAAAAAAATATTGCAAGAGGGGACAGAGAGGGTTGCATGTAATTCCTTGAGAACCTGTCCTTTATTTCACAATAATTGCCCAGTTACAGGATTGGGGTGGAACAGATACTATTCTAGAATGAAAAAGTTATTTTTATGATTTATGCTTTCACTATGCTTAAAAATATCATTTGTTCCAAGGGTCTTTCAGGAGTTTTCACCTGGTGAGCTCTGCCAGGCATCTTTCATGGTGGTGTGTTTTTGCTGCTGGGCATGCTTTTCTGGGATTACTTTCTGGCATATTTTAGTTTTCTGTCCTTTTTTCTGTTGCATTTGGGGCTTATACATTGCTATTGCTATAACTCATAGAAGGGTTGTCTTTTTTTCGCTCATCAGCTGGCCTCCAAGGGAAAAACTACCCCGGGAGAGCGGAAATGTCCTACTGCTGCACCTGGAAACATGAAGAGGAAAATCAGTGAGTATGACTTCCGAGTTGTAGCTGTGTATTTGTTGACTCTGCACGGTCCAACTGGGTTTTTCAAGCTCTGCACACACTGTAAAGCTGCTATTCCTCCCCGTAAAGAAGAAGCCAGAAGCTTCTGTGTTGGAATGAACGAAAGTTAAAGTGAATTACTGCACCGTCACTTTCTAATCTCATTCAGCTAATAAGACTCAGTGATGGCAGCCTGATCCCAAGCCCCCCTGGAAACAGCGGCTCTCTATGAGGTTCCCTGAATTAGCTGTACATATTTGCTGAAAAGCTATGTAGGTAATGATAAATGGATAATAGGATGTCCATCTATAATTAATCTATAATCCGTAATGTTCTAGTAGTAGTATATACAGATATTGTTAAAAGCTAGCTTCATTTTTTGAATTTCTGAATTCCTGGTCATCACCAGGCACTTCCTTTCCCTTTTTGCAATGCTCAAAGTTTTCAAAAGTGCACTAAAGCAAGCAAATAGTACCCTGAAATGTTATTGTGATTGTGCCTAAATATCGGTGGGATAGATTAAACTATTTGTAGACATTTATTAAATAAATTAATAAGCTTGCTATTGAAGATTGGATGAGTAGTTACCATAACAGTATTTGAATGTGTTTAGCTGGCTAAATTGTAATAGGAAAAAAAAGTACTTTGGGCTTTATAGGAAGTGCTAGCAGTAAGGTAATTCTCTTAACATAGCAGTAATTATCTTGACATTAATGTGCATATTAGGAATAGCTAATGCACTCAGTGCTATAGATTGTATTTTCAGTGGACTTGTCCTCTGCCTGGCAATTTTGTACAATTTATTAGCAATGGTAATTGTATTTTTTTCTCTAATGCTTGGTAAGAGAAACTAACTTTGCAGTTAAGTTAAATATTTATCCTCATTATAAACCAAAGAACTAGTGATGAAAATTATTCTGCCTTTTTCTGCAGCTCTTCATTTGTATTCCTAAAGCATTCATTGCAAGCTGTAGCAGAGCAGGGGACAAGTCACTGGACTAGGAACCTGAAGGCTGGGTCACCTCTTACATAGTGACTTGCAGGGAGTGACTTCCTTTCTCTTGGCCAGTTTCCCTTCCCCTGTTTTTAAAGTCTCAGACGTGCAAAATAATGACATCAGTGATCCATTAAGTAATGACATTCTCTGCAGAATGGAGATGTTTCCAAAAGCAGGATGTTTGTGGATGGCTTCCTCCATTCCTACTGTGTCGGAGTTCCACTGTGCCTTTGTGCCACTTAAATGGGTATGTCCGTAGCAGCAGGATATTTAACTAACCCAGGCTGGTTTCATTTTGTTCTGCAGTAGGGAAAAATGAAGTCTCAGCTGTAGGATTTTGAGCTTGAGCTACAAAAGCCAAACAAGGAACTCAGGTGTTTTTGTTGACATCCATGCTGTTGCGTCTTTACTGTTAGCCCTTTCAGCTAAATTAAAGCCAGTATGGGTGTTCCTGCATGTATGCATGTGTGTCTACTATGGTACTGTGGACACACTTTTTGAAAAAAGTGCAACCATGGAAATACAGAGCTTTGCTCCCCAGACAGTCACCATGTGGCTAGCTGTTGTGCACCCCAGTAAGCCTGGCAGACCATTAACACTCGCTGCCTACCCTGGCATACCTGTGCAGGTTGGATGACATCAAGCCCATGAACTTTACTCTCTTTAATAAAGATATGGTTTCTCAAACCTTTGACTTGTTAGAAAAATGCACAAGTGACCTTTTGTCTCTGTTCCCAAGGACCTACAGGGAAGTTCCATGAGAACTGTTAATTCTGCAGTAAACAGTAACCCACCATGGTTTTCTTAGGAAAAAAAAAAAAAAAAAAAAGGTATTTTCTTTTCCCTAACTTCAATCTCCAGGGCATTTACAGTGGCCCATTCACTCTACTTATTGGGAGGTTGCTCAGGAGCCTTTGAAAGAAGGTGCTTTCTGTGCATCTTACTAGCATTGGCAATAGTCTTCACCTTCTTAATGCCAGGAAAAGTAGATAGAACTCTTTAAGTTGTATGTTTTAGTTTCTTCACAGCCAGTTTGGTTTGATACAGCATATGCTACCTGCGATAATGGGACAGGGATACATTTTCAAAGCTCCTACTGATGGATCTTGGGATTTTGTCTGTTTTTTTACAGCTGACTATGAGCTCACTCAACTCCAGGAAAAACTGAGAGAGACAGAAGAAGCTATGGAAAAATTAATCAACAGAGTAGGACCTAACTATGACAGGTATGTTTCAAATTACGGCATTTTAAGGAGAGATTCTAGTCTGATTAGAAATGAAACTTTCTTACATTGGCTATATTAAGATAGCATTTTAATTACTACTTCAAATTGTAGAAATTTACTTATATACATCACACTTTTTGTTCTGCAGTTTTTCTCTTTTCAGTGTCTATATTTAAAATAAATAATTTTTTCCAACTTCATTTTCCTTAAGCAGAAAAGCAACTATCCTTACTCTCGCCCTTTGTAAATTGCATTAGTTGGAAGATCATGACAGGTATGTGTAAACAGAAGATAAAACATCTACCTTTAAAGTATATAAAACAACCTGTCTTAGGGACCAAAGTAATATTCTGAATGATTCCTAGGACACCCGTTTGGTTTGTTATTTTTCAGTTCTATGTATTATTTTTCTAAATAGAAATGCTGTTATAATCGGTGTCAGTGCCTGTTAAAATATCCATAAAGTATTTCTTTAAGGGCAGAATTGTGTAATAATCTGATTCCATAACTTAGTTCCACCCTGTAACCAGTAAATCCATGCATTTGCTTCTAAATATAAAAGAAAGAGCTGTATAATCAGGATTTTAAAATGTATTGTGTTTATTAACATTTGCTATAAATCTGAGACACTATTCTACATTATAAAGAAACACTGGATACAAGTTGATGTTTTTCATAAGGAGTGTAACTGCACATCAATAGGACAATGCACAACTGCAGCATGTGAAAATTGAAATACCATGAATATTAAGGTGACGTTTGCAAGCAAAGATAGCTGTTCAGGTTGTAACGCACGTTAACTGTGTCTGGATCAGTCAATGCCTGTTTTAACCCGTTCTGTAGGAACAATTCTGTGCCAAGCTTGCAGGTTGTTAGGGTCATTGATGCCTCATAGTGCATTCTCTTTGAGCGTGTGGTTTTGCCCGCTTTGCACCGTGCCCTGCAGTGCGGCTGCGCTCCTCTCAGCGAGACGAGGGGCCAGACTTGCCTGGGTTAGGCCAGGTTGCAGGGGGAGAAGCCCTGAGCTGCGCTGGTTGTGTTAGTGAAGCAGAAGGACACTATTTTGCCTATTACTCATCTCTGTTTTGAAGAGCTAACACAATGCTCCACGCATACCTTTAAGCTGCCAGAAACAGGCTTTTGAGCTGCCCAGATATTGTGATGACTCTAAGGATAGAATATTTTTTACTGAGAAAATGGGTTTAGGATCTGATCCAGTATTTGTTCCACTCTGTGTTATTGGCTCAGAGCCTTTATTTAATAGAACTTCCCCTCTTTGTTCAACCCAACTGTTTATATAGATGGACCTAAAGGCCTCCAGGGAAATCAGAATCAGAATCTAATAAAAAATTTTGTGTGTAGCCTCTATAAAGAAAAGGGGAAAAGCACCTCTAGATGGAGCAAATAGCTGTTCTTCAAACACACCCAGACTTTGAAGCTCAGTCTCCACTGTGATACTCATTAAGTTCAGTAATACTGGATGAATGTCTTAAAATAAATTGTATGGTTAGAAATGGTAATTAGAGCATGGAGTGCTAGGCTTATTCGGTCTGGATGTTTATAGATTTAAATAAAAGGGAAACAGGAAGAGAACAAAAATTATGAGCTCCATTTATTAATAAGCAGTTGAACAAAAATCCTTACAACAGAAAAGCCACAGAAATAAATAATTGGTATCAAATTTAAACTCATGCTGACAGACCCCAAGTGAAACCATGGCCCATTTTACTGGATATGGCAAAGAGTCTCCCAGCCTGCCAAGTGAAGGATTAGTAACCAAACCAAGGGACGTATTTTGTATTGTCATGAAAACCGATGTGTCACCGTAACACACAGTGCATGTGGTAGTGCTGACGCTTGAGCTCGTGCCTCAGTGTCCTCTCACTGTGCTTCAGGAACATCCTCCCAGCTGACCTGCTCCAGGATTCATCCTGGCTTTCTCCTTCTGGTGAAGATTCTTAGAATCCAAAGACATTCTATTTTTGTATATTTTCTTAAAAAAACCAAAACCCATTGCTTTTGAAATCTGGATGAGTTTGGAAGGACATTTTATTCTCAGATAACACTGCACCATAGAAAGAAATCCTGTTTCAAAGGAATAATATGTGCTGTGCTGTGTGATTCTATTCTGCCTTCTTCTGTAGCAAGTGTATGTGGTGTTGTCTTGCTGTGGCTTGTCTTCCTCATTTATTTTTCTTTCAAAAGTATTTGATGGAAGTGAGGCTAGAAGACCCCTCAATACTATTAGCTAGTTTTCTCAGATGGGATAGCTAGTATTATCCACCACTGTACAATCCTCTCTTGTAAAAAAAAATATCTCAATTTCTGATAATTTGGTAAGAGGTGGAAGTAATCCAGCTTGATTACCTGTTTTTAAAGTCCTGTTTACCAGGCTGTCAATTGGAAAAACTTACCCTTTTACCATAAACTGAGCAAATGTGATATGGAAAAAAAGAGAGGCTGTGCTCTCGGGGGTGTAGCTATAGCTGTATTTTAATAGTAATTATTTAAAAATCATAAAGCAAAAAAATATCAGTTGACATGTCTGAGATACCATGTTAGATTACAGATTTTCACTGCAGTCATGATAGCTCTTTAGGAAATGTTCTGATCTCAGTGGAAGAATGAGAAACCTTTCCTTTACTTGTTAGCAAACATTTTGGGACTCATAAGCATTGCCACTACAAAAAGTAATAGCTGTGTTGGAGCTACAAACACACAGAGCAAAAATAATGACCTTTTTGTACCCTGTAAACCTTTTGCATCTGTTGTCTTCTTAGTATTCATAAGTGCGTTATACCCTGGTAAACCCTCCGTATGCAGGCAGCCAGATGTCTGACACATTGCCAGCATCCTACCGTAGGTCTTCCTAGAGGCCTTCAATGAAGTAGAACTAGCGTACGGGCTTTGGTTTCTCCCTCTGTATGGGGAAATCGGTCTTTTAAGTAAGGTATCTGGAAGACCAATACTCTGAAATACTCACAGAGACCTTGTGTTGCAATAAAAGACAGTCGTGCTTTCTGATGAGAGTATCCAACATATTAGGACAATTCCTACCTGCAGAGCCACAGTGGTGCAGCTGCTCTGGTTGATCCTCCTGTCTGCGCTGGCGTGTCTCCCTGTTGCGCTAAACAGACAGGTCTGTCTGTCTTCACCCAGGTGACAGACGTGAAACTTTTGTCTTTCAAAGGAGGATTAGTTTGTCAGTTCTATTACAGCTTCTGTCAAAGGCAGCTAGCTGATGAAACATCTCAGATTCCACATCTGCCCAAGCCAGGCTGTGGAGGAGATGCCATCTCACACCTTCGCTTGTTGTACAGAACAACCTGCCAACCGCAGCCTCCATGCAGCGCTGGGACCACGTTAGCTTTCCAAACCGCGGGGCAAAGTGCCCTCGGGGGGAGCACAGAGAAGTGATGGTTAGTCTTGGGATCTCAGTCAAATGGTTTAACCCGGGGAGCTGCTCATGAAGCCCGGGGCCCTGCTCCTGCGCTGAGTTCAGTTACAGCTGCGTGTGCAGCGGTGCACAAAAGCTAGCCCAGGGTCACCCCTCCATCCCTGTCGCACAAACCAGCAGCATGATGCTGAGCTCTTTGGCTTTAAACCAGTGTGACTCCGCTGCCTTTAGTGGAGTAAGTGGCATGTCACCATCATTCCCATCCATGTGGTGTAACACAAAGTACCTACTGAAGTGCTGCTCCAGTCACTGCAGTCGGTAAGAGGAAAAACTGAAGATGGACACTGCAAGGTTTCAAGCTTATGAGAATTTAGGTACCTGAAACAAGGTTTAGGTAGATGGTAATCACCTAAATCCAAAATCATTAATCTGTTTCCAGCTCCCCTCTTCCCATCTCACCCCTGAGAGTCTCTGAGCAGCTGTCTGATCTTGGAGAATAAGTGTCTATCTGATGGGCTGGCGACCACCAGATATCGTCTGTCTGACCTCACGTACCGCCTACAGCTCAGCACTCTGCCGAGGGCCACCGTCTCTGAGGATCTAGGGGCGATAGATCCTGCCTAACACAGAGGGAGAGTCAACAGAGCACCTGAGCAGTGCTGCAGTCCCCCGAGAGGCACTCGCCCAGACATCAAACACCTGCTCGAGAACAACTGCAATCTCAAGATGAAACAAGAGTCAAAACCATTTTCACCCCTAAGTACAGCCGGTGTCTTTTTTATTCTGACCTACTGAGTGAGTTGCTAGAGCTCAGATCACCACCCTCCAACCACTTGGTTTTTGTCTACGATTTTTAGGAGACTGGTTTTTTTTTCCCAGTGAAAATAACATGTAATGACTACATGAGCTTATCCGTTGAAAGCATTTTTATTACAATGATAAGTAATTGTATTACCTGAGCAGTAGTAATTACTAGAATCAGCAGTGTAGAACCAGTCAAAATTATAGTTTACTTTTAATGTGATAAAAATCTCAGTCCTCTCCCTCTCTCCCTCTGATTCTACGGGCAAGTTAACAGTTAAATGTAACACCTTCTTTTCATGTTTAAATCTTCCCTCCTGCTTCTCCCCTGCCCCCTGCGAGGCAGCATTGCTGACTCAGTGTAGTAACGATCTGTCCACTGACTTGTGTCTTAATGAGGCCTTGCAAATTTAATACTTTAATGGTCATAATTAGGGATCATTAGACTCCTGGGACTGATGTCTGCATGAGACCTTTTCATCAGCCCCACAAGCTGTTTTAAATGGCGCACAGGTTCTGGATTACATTTTCTTACAAGGCTTCGAACAAGGCATGGCTTCTCACCTAATGCTCTTTTGAAGGCCAGAAATCTCTGTCATGTCTTTTGTGCCATAACTCTTGCTTGTGTGTCACTTTCATCCTGCTCTCACGGTGGCTGTACCTTCCTTCCCTTACCTGTTGAAGAAAGGATAAAGCTTTATACCAAGCTGAAGTGCAGAGCCCATGCAGATGGGAGTGGTGATCGAGCTGCAGCCAGGTTTCCTCAGACCGTGCTGCTGGAACGGTTGGGTTCAAACTCTGTTAACAGTGTGTAACAATGGTGGGCTGAATTCTGCTGTCTAATATTTTACAGCAGGACTCCAAATGTTACAACAGACCAGGAAAAAAGGTTACTTCAGCAACTCCGAGAAATTACTAGAGTTATGAAAGAAGGAAAATTCATAGATGGCATCTCTCCTGAGAAGGAAGCTGAAGAAGCTCCTTACATGGAGGACTGGGAAGGTAAGCAAGAGCCTTTCTTACCATTTCCTTAACAAGAAAAATTGAATAAGGATTACTTCTAGTTCCAGATCCTTTCAAAAATTGTTAACTTTATCCTCCCTTTTCAGAAGTCAGTGTTCAAAACTTTGCAAAGAGGTGGTTTGTTTTGCCAGCCATAATAGAAAGAAAATAGATTTTGAGGCATCCAGCATTTCCTTTAGTGGAAACACTACACTATCTGCTGCCAAAAGTGGCATATGCCTATTCACATATGCTCCATCTGTTGCTGGGTCTTGGCTGCTGTAGGTTTATTTCATTCCCTTTCTTTGCTGGGCTAGATTTCATACAAAATCATAAAACCTTTGGAAATCAGAATCGATATTTTTTTGATAACTTACAATTTTTACTTTTGATTAGTCAGTCTTTGTTTGCTCCAATGTTGTAAAAGTCAACTCCAGGAAGTCTGTCTTTTAAAAAATTCTTTATTTTAATATCCTTTCCATTCCTTGGTGTTTACTTGTTACATAAATGTGTTTTCAAGATGTCCTAGTTGAGCTGCTCACTATCAGAATTTTAAATGCAGACTTAATTCCTTGCTCTTTAAGAAGCTTTCAGAAATGATTCAAAACATAAAGCATAAACAGTAGCCTCGAGCTCTGTTTTCTTAAGTTCATGATGCATCTTCTAAAATGAAATGCATGAAGTCATTGGCTTATATCTGGGTTTTCACCTTTATAAATAATGCCGTTATTGTAGCAAAAGTCTTCAAAACATGAATCAATCTCTAGACAGAACGAAAATAATGGATCTATTTAAAGATCTAAGACACGCAATTTTCACATGTTGATTCCCATAGCTTTCAGCAAACCTCAGGCATTCACTCCTGAAAGTCAGGGTTGATATCCTGGCACCCTAGAAATAAGTGGAGTTTTCTCATCATCTCCCAAGAAATCATGTGTTGCATATTCTTGCCATGGATTTAATACTGTGACATACACCTGGCATTAAATAGATGACACTTCACTGTCAGTGCTAAAGCCAACTGTTGTAACAATCTTGTGCCGCCATCACTGTAGTACTACTTTTAAGTACTGGTAATGCTTCAAGCTGCATATCACTTTATTCCTAAGGTTATCCAGAAGAGACCTATCCTGTCTATGATAATTCCGATTGCTTCAAGCGCAAACAGGACACAATCCTTGTTGATTACCCTGACCTGAGCCAGCCCTCTGCAGAAGAGCTGGCAGAAAGAATGGCGGGCATGGAAGATGAGGAGCATCTGTGCCATGAAACCCTGCTGTCTGATCTCGCCATGGGAAGGGGCCATCATGATTTAATGCAGAAAAACGATGAGGTAACCGGCATCAGTGAAGAGGAGAGGGACCTTCATCACAGCCCAAGCACTGAGGAGTGCTGCTGTTGTTACGATGATGAGGATCCTGCTGTCATAGCGGAGAACGCTGGATTCCACTCTGAGAGCTGCAGTGAAGCAGAAGAGTCAACCCAAGAGGACTTGTCTGTGGAGTCCGAAGATGAAAACGCAGCACTGAAAAAGCAAGAAGCCAGTGATTCAGATGAAACAGGCACACTGAGAAAGCGCAACATGAAAGGTCTTGAGTAATAGGGACAACAGTGGATGTTATCCAGATACTGAAGGTAGAGGTCATAAACTGTCATTCGTGTGGTTTTTGTTCCTGACAAAGACTTCTCTGTGTTCATCTCCTTGTACCGATTTCCTTCCTGTGATAACAACCAGTCCCATCATCTACCTGAACTGGAAGCCAGTGCCCTCTTTCATGCAGTCGTGTCATGGCTTGTGATGCTGCCAGCAGCTCTTTGTCTTTGGTTTTCAGAGACTGGTATCTTGGAGCAGATCATTCAGTTCAGGTATTTGTGATTCTTTCCTTGCTGACTATGAAGAAACAGTCCTTGGTTTTGCCCTTTGTCATCCCAGAGTTAACCAAATGTCTCTTCTGACTTTCTCAGAAACATCTGTTTGTGTGCTACCAGTTACAAAAATTAATCAAATCCATATATAGTTATGAGATAACCAGGCAGCTGGAGGAGGAAGCACACCCTCTGTTACCTGAATGTGAACTGATCAGCAGAACAGACCATAGTCACACATGTGATTCTCTTTCAACTGTGTTGTTGCTGCTGTACACCTGAGAAACTGTTGTCACTACAATCCACAAAATCCATATGCTAACCCAACCCACAGTCCATTTCCCAGCTTGTTCCATGCTTCAGGACCAGTAGCCCCATCTATGTTGTGTTCCAGGAAAAGCATGAGCAAGACTGAGGCGTTAGGGGTTGTTCTTTGTCTTTGCCATAGCCATGGTGAAACATCTTGGCGAAACTCCTGGATGAGTGCAGGAATCAGCCTGTACTTTGTGTTAGAGAAAAACACTAAAAATATCCCAGGGAATATGGGGGAGTATATGACTGGTGTCCCTCAGGGGGTCTGTACTGGGACCAGCACTGTTTAATATCTTCATCGATGCCACAGACAGTGGGACTGAGTGCACCCTCAGCAGCTTTGCAGGTGACTCCAAGCTGAGTGGTGTGGTTGACACACCTGAGGGACAGGATGCCATCCAGAGGGACCTGGACAAGCTCACCGAGAGAAGCGGGCCCATATGATGAACCTCATGAGGTTCAACAAGGCCAAGTGCAAGACCCTGTGCAGTCCTAGACTCTGTGTAGGTGATTTATAGAGGTATTTCTGACCTTGGCTAGGGAAAAACATAGCTGTTTCAAAGAAATTAAGTTTAATATTTCTGCACAATCCGAGAGAAGCGGGCCCATATGATGAACCTCATGAGGTTCAACAAGGCCAAGTGCAAGACCCTGTGCAGTCCTAGACTCTGTGTAGGTGATTTATAGAGGTATTTCTGACCTTGGCTAGGGAAAAACATAGCTGTTTCAAAGAAATTAAGTTTAATATTTCTGCACAATATTCTGTATTAACAAACACCAGAACCAATATGAGATTCACAAGGTAAATAATATGAAAAAACAAAAATCAGTCATTGCACATACTGGTAAATAAATACATTTACTCCAGAATACCAAAGAGTTTCTTTAAAAAAAAATTTGTTTTGTAAAAGCACGTTCTTGCAGGTTTATCTAAAATTCCATATAGGTCTGAAAATGAGATGCCTGACTGTTTGAAACAGGTCAAGACAGTCTCTTCTGTGCAGACGAGAGTAACACGTTACAGGCATTATGAAAAAAACATGA
>NW_010144275.1:0-13809 GCF_000699245.1 Pterocles gutturalis
TCCGCAGGGCACCGCTGCCACCCACCCGCCCACTGAGGCAGACCCCAGCAGAGGGGGTCCTGGTGGCACAGGAGAGCTGGAGGAGCCTGGACCCACGGCACGTGTCCCAGCACCACCAGCCAGCTGCTCCCAGTAACGCCAGCCGCTGCCCCGCAGAGCCCCACGCTCACGGATGGGGGTATCGCATCTTCAAAGGTGTATCACAGAAAATCACAGAATGCTTTGGGTTGGAAGGGACCTTAAAGCCCACCCAGTGCCACCCCCTGCCACGGGCAGGGACACCTCCCACCAGCCCAGGTTGCTCAGAGCCATCCCAAGGCCTCCTGGAGCCCTGATGGGCTGTCACCATCAGCACGCTCTGGGCAGATTTCTTGTCGCCCTTCTCCCTGGGAACCCCGTGCCCGGCTGGATGGTGCCTGTCCCACGGTGGGACAGACCCCCTGAGCCCTGGGAGCGGGTACCCGGCCCCTGCTGCCCAACCCTGCCTGGAACCCGCACCTGGCGCTTGGGATGGGTTAACATCCACGGTGGGCATCACCAGCCCCGGTTCTGAACTTCCTCGCAGGATGGATTTCACAACCTCGACGTTAGTTTGTGTTTCAGCTGTTGCTGTAGATACTGTAGCTCCTGTCTGTGCATGTTTGCTTGTTTTTCTCATCTTTCTACTGTCTTACAGACGTAAAAACCGAAGGAGCACGTAAGTTCAGGGTTTCCAAAGGAAACTGTGGTCTGAGACAAGCAAAAAAATGTCAGTAGTAGAGAGTTAGGCTTGTGGTTAGTAACTGTTTATTTGTTTTGCTAAGTAGAAGCAGGTGTTGCAGAGGAGTCAGGGTATTTGGGGAAAGAGGCAGAAGGGCTGTGCTGTCACAGGGACTGGAAACCTTCTGGCCGGTATTTACTGTGTTGTTTTTAAATACAAGAAGTAGAATGCAATGGAGAGAAAGAATTATTTTGCTTTAGTCTTTCAACATTAAATCTTTCCACTTTCTTATTACGTTTGCATTTAATGAGTTTCATCTTGAAGACCTTACTATCAAGGAATGCATGAAGACAACAGCAAAACAGTGTCAGGAACCCAAATGTGTTCCCCAAAACCCCTGCAAGGGTCCAAGGGGAGCCACCAGCGGTTATTGCAACGCCCCGATGGGCTGCAGGACTAAAGCGTGTCAGCAGAGCGGACAATGGATGCAGAAAAGCTCCTGTATTTGAAGGGTTACTCTCTGTCATTTACTATGAACTATTTTAAAATTTACTGTCTCACAAGGAACTACCAGTGCACTAAAAATTCTTCACCGAAAAGCTCATGTTTGTATCATCTCTTGGCCGAGGCTGGTTGCTAACGTGATGCTACAGTATTTGGTCTCTGCTGATGCCACGTGCATCCAGGAATGTTTGTCTCCATCACTCTTGAACGCTTCTTTCCTAAATAGGGTCTGGGGTGAGCTGTGTCCCACACAGCTGCCAGTGACTTGTGCTGCTTAATTTGTTCTGTTTTATAAGAGTCATAATAAAATTGCAGGAATGAGTGTCCCTATGTAGCAGCGAAAGGGTGATCTGTCCGTAGCGTGGGTTGCACGGAGAGGAGCAAAGTCCGGTTGCATCTAAGAGTTTGCATGAAGATGAAGAAAAGATGCCTGGAACTTTAATCCAGGTTATTTACATAGTTTCTCTTTTTTTTTTTTTTTTTTTTAATAATCAATTTCACAGATCTAATTGGAGCTTTTTTTGCCAGAGGTTTAATTTCCTGTGCTGGGATGTGATTTTTAATTACTGTGACCAGGATTTAGCTAGCTTCCGTTTTTCTTTACATCACCCAGGTAGGATGCTTCCTCCTCTGTGCTGGCAAATTGACTCCCTCGTACCGGGCCCCAGATCAGGCTGATGGGGGAGAGTTCCCACTGGGCACAATTTTCAGGATTAATTTTTCCTCTCTGCTTCACAAATCTACTTTTGTGCTCCCTTCCTGGTCTTACACACTGCGAGCAATTAATTGTTCCGAAGTGTGTGAATTATCTGCAAGGAAAAGTACACACCAGAGTGCATCTCTATAGATATTATTATATTATATCGACATATATAGTATCTAGATTTATATCTATATGTATTTTTTAAATTACTCTTTTGCAATAGAATCACTTATACACTCTGATATTTATTCCTGTTCTTTACTTGCTTATTAAAATTGAATTTGACATAAATACATCATTTATGTCCAGTTACCACTTTCCACGCTGTTACCTGCCTGCTTTGCCCCCTCTGCTGAGCTGAAGGTGCTTTTTACCAGGGAGGAATCCAGCACGTAGTCCGGCTGCAAGGTCAGTGTCTAGCTCCTGAAAACAAACCCTGAGGTTGAAACTCCTCATTCGAAGCTGTGCAAAAAGAGCTGGAATAAAAATCTCTGAGCTGGGACGACACCAGTGCAGCTCTGGGCAGGACAGGGGTTGTCTTGATGAAAATATTTCACGAAGTAAAGCTTGAATATGGTTTTCTATTGAAATATTTGGGTGATGGATTTGCATCAGGATTTGCTCTAGCTGCTGCTGAGGGAGGGGGTTTCCAGCGTCCCCGGTCTGATCGCCCTTGATTGCGATATTGGCAGAAGCTGTGAAGGGCTGCGACCCCGCACCGGGGGAGGCAGGAGGAGAGCGGCCAGCAACAGGGAGAAGCAGAAAAACTGCCTTTGTGCCTGCAGCCTCCTCTCCAGGTACGGTTTATTCAAAGTATTTTCCTTCTGGCAGAGCGC
The DNA here is from genome assembly GCF_000699245.1 of Pterocles gutturalis. Classification (NCBI taxonomy): domain Eukaryota; kingdom Metazoa; phylum Chordata; class Aves; order Pterocliformes; family Pteroclidae; genus Pterocles; species Pterocles gutturalis. Next base: position 2,744 of record NW_010144275.1, read on the forward strand.
GGGGAATTGCAGGGATGAAGGAGGGAAAGCCTTGCACGGCCGGGGGGGTTCTGTGCAGGGGGGATGGACACGAGCACTGCTGAAGCTGCGGTGGCGGTGCAAGGGCAGGGACACAACCCCTGGCTGGGTTACGTGCGGCTGATGCTGTTCAGAAAAGGGCTGTGTCCTGCCAACAGCAGGGAGGTCGGGGAGCACATTCCTCCGGTGGCACATGCCCCTTCTCGTGCCCACTGTCCGGGGCGAGGGGGACCCAGCTTTTTACTGGCTTTTCCCAGCAGTGCCAAAATCCAGTGTTCTTTGCTCAGTGGGACCAGTTTGCTCGCTGGGACCAGTTGGAAGGAGCCCGTCCCAGTGCCTGCAGCACCCGATAGCGGGTGTGGGTCCGGGCTGTGCGTGTGGCCGGTGCTGATAAGCCGTTGTTGCCGTGCAGCCCGGGGCATGCGAGGGAGGAAGGTGCAGGCGTACGGGGTGTTGGTGGCTGGTATTTGGCACGGCGACGGCAAATGCGGAGCTTGCACCAAGGCCTGGGAAGGAGCATCACCCCATTTCTGTGCATGGGCAGCGGTGGGAATGGGAACCCCCCTGGCAATGCTGGTGCTGGCTGCCCTGTGCCCCGTGTGCCCGTCTCCTGCCATCCTCCAGCCCCAGGTAGAACTCCACAAACAGCCTTTGCTCTTCTCTGGTGATTTGGGGTCTTTGTCTCATTTTGCAACATCTGAAAAAAAAAAAACCAAAAACCAGCCACAGAAAAAGGCAAAAGCTTTGACACGCCTGAAGTGCTGAAAATGCCCAATTTTGATAACTCTCCATAGTGCTGGTGGAGATTGAAGCGAATTAGTGGAGTGGAGAGGCAGGACGGGGGGTACCAGTGTCGCTGGGCAGAGCCGGTGGCTGAAGCAGGAGCACAGGGTGATGCTCGGCAGGACGGGGGGTACCAGTGTCACTGGGCAGAGCCGGTGGCTGAAGCAGGAGCACAGGGGGATGCCCAGCTCCCTGGTTTGCCGTCGCCCGACCGGCACAGGGTGATGCCCAGCTCCCTGGTTTGCCGTCGCCCGACCGGGTCTCGCCACTGCTCGGGCTCTTTGGGGCCGGTTTGCGCCATCCCTCTGCCAGGCTGAGTGCAGCAAGCAGCCGGCAGCGGATCAAGTAGAAAAAAGACGTTCACAACGTTAATGAAAGCTTTGACAAAAGGGAAGCAAGGGAAACTATTGTCTCCTCGGCCTTATTCTCATAATGTCTGTGTGTAATAAGTCTTTCGGTTATGCTTGTGGCTTCGGTGACAAAGCAGTGATTTAGGGGGCTGTCTTTACGGAGGCAGAGCCGCTCACACGGGCCAGAGTGCTGGCGAGCAATCTTTTACCACAAATTGTTGTAACTGGAGCTTGACAACTGCAGTAGGAAGGAGGGTGGGGGGTTTGCGTTTGATTTATTAAATGACTTGCTGCAATTTGCGAGAGCGAGCTTTATGCTAGCGCGGCCACGAATTTGCAAATCCTGCAAGTAAAAGTCCATGGGAGTGAAACCAGGGAGGGAAAAACTCTGTGTTTGTCTGCCAGGATCCCCAGAGGTCTCCCGGGTTGGCAGGAGGCACACACGCATCCCAGCTGCACGCTGGCATCTCCAGCTGACGGCATCTCGGGATGCCCGGGAGCCTTTCCCGCACGGCCCTGGGGCACTATCCCAGTGGGACCGGGGTCCTGTCTTTTGATGTGGACATCGAGTCATTCCTTTAGGCAGTGGTGCTTTCTGTCTCAGCCTTACAACCATGCTGGAGGTTAAAGGGATGTTTTCCTAAACCCGACCTGTGAAGCATCTTGAGGATGAGGTTTGAAGAGGGAGGGAGGAAGGCTGCTGCTGGGGTTTGCATCCCTGTGAAAATTCAGGTCATGTTTACTACAGGCAGCTGGAAAACGATGATCTCAGATGCTAACAAGTAACATCTGAAGGGAAGCGTTAAGACATTCAAACTGTTTTGTAAGCACCTACTTTACTTTTTTTCCAAAACCAGTTTAGCTATTTTTAAAATATTCATTTGTCCCCTGAAGTACCTGCTCTGGGCTTATCTGAAATAAGTGAAAAAGAACAAGAGTTTGCCCTTCCTTTGCATTTCAAATGAAAAAATGGTTTTGTCGGTTTCTTCAAAAAAAAAAAAAAAAAAAAAGACCCCAAAACAACAAACAAACCCACTGGACGGCTTCCTTTCTGCTTCAGAAAGGACAGACACCTAGGGTCTGAGGGCTTTTTGTCCTTCTGCAAGCTGACCTTGGGTGATTTCTTCTATTTACATGTGGCTGGCACTGGCCTCGCTGGCTGCCCGGGTTCATACAGCCGCTCCGGAGAGGGGTACCGCGGCGTGCAGGGGCGAGCTGTCCTGCCTCGTCCTCTGCTTTACTGGTACAAAGTAGATCTACAATGCCACTGAATAAAAATAATTCTTACCCTGTTGTTCTGGCCTTAGTGCTGTCATAGCAGGGTAAGAGAGGAGGTCATGGGCAATTGATTTAAACCAGGTGGGAAAAATTACTCAAAATTGTTTCTGTGCAGGGAGACATCTGATAGTGCTGGAGTTTTACGTGCTTTTATTTACGTGAACGGTGTGCAGCCTTTGTAATGCTTTTTTTTTTTGCAGTTGCAAATAATGTTTGTTCACTGCTGTGATTGAGCCAGAGTCAAATTCGGAGACAGAATAGCTTCCCGGGACTTTGGTATTTGCGTTACGTCTGTGCCGTTTGTGTGCGTGAGCCCCTCTGTTCTAGGACTTTTGCAACCAGAATGAAAACAAATTGCACTTAATATTTATCAATGGCGTGATGGTTCCTCCAGCAAGGAGCCGATTTGCAAATCTAATGCATGCAGAGATTTGGAATGGAGCAGCATGGCTGCACTACTCCTTGCAGGGTCTGGTGACGCGAGAGGTTGTGGGCTGAGCAGGGAAGAGCATCTCAGGAAGAAATAAGGTTTGAGGGAGAGAAAATTGTCCTTCAGTGCGACTGTGGTGCTACTTAGGAGCTTGATTTCTGATACATGAGCCACCAAGCCTGGTACGGAGAAAGTATTCTGCAATTCGGAGATGATAAAATAATTACATGATTGCGTGCTTCTTGAGGACACGAGGATAATGTTCCCAAGTGCCACCAATTCAGCCACCACTCAGAAGAAAAGGCTCCGTCTAATCAGCCCTCCCAGGGTAAGGGTTTACAAGAGCCCCCTCCAGGTCAGCACTCAGCCACCAGCTTCCAAGCAACTCCTGGAAAAGAATGCAGGATTGCCCAAGCTGCGGGGTAAACACGCTGCTTCAGGAAGGGGCACGTCCCAGCCCCGCTCCCACCAGCCCATCGGGGAGGGGAAGGGGTGGCCGGACCCTGAACAACCCCACGGGGTGAAGGGATGGAGAAGAGGGAAGAAAGTTTTTTCATTTTCTTTATTAAAAAAAAAAAAAAAAAGAAGAAAAAAAAACTTTATTGCAAAACTCAGTGTTTTAGAGTATTTCCAGAGTCCACTAGGGTACATGACAAACAAATCAGCAAATCCTGCTTTGAACGCATTAAAGCCTGCTTCTGGGTCTTCTGCACACACACATACTCACTCGCTCCCCTGCTCGTGCCGCGACACAGACAGGAACAGAAACGTACTGTGAGGTCAGTGACAAACGTATTATTCGAGCTGTATTGGAAAGTGTTGTGTAAAAAAAAAAAAAAAAAAATTAAATTACAGTAGAACCTCGCAAATCTGCAGAACAGGGAGCTTCCACACACACGCAAAACCTGGAGGCCACATTCCACTTCCAAGCAGAGTTGTCAGAGCAAAGTGCTGTAGTGAGGTCTCGTATCACAAAGACTTCAATCATCTTACAATTGTCGTCTACAGAACATTTACCAAAAAAACGCTTGAAGTATCATAAATTAACAATAAATAAAAAGAGTACATCGTAATGCGACAGCGTTCTTTGTTCGTTGACTCACTGGTTCACAAAACTCGAGTTCTCTGTAAGGGGTCTTCCAGTCCTGGGTGCAACGCAGCGAGGTTCTGCTGGCTCTGATAAAGTGCTGAGGCAGAGGAAGGACACGAGACCGTGGGTCTCGGGCAGTGAGGATGAATTGCTCTAGCCACTTGGTTGCAAGAGTGCCTTTTTTTTTTTTTTTTTTTTTTAAATTTTCCTTTTGGACATTTAAGATGGAAAAAAAACCCAAATCAAGCACCTTCCCAAAAAGTGGTTGTGTTTTTTTTTGTTTTTGTTTTTTTTTTTTTTTTTAAACAGATTGTCCCACATTTTTATGGCTGGTAAAAATACAGACAGGTCAGCGTAGCAGTTAATGCGTGATGCCACTTCCACGTAAATACACAGAAATGTTGGTTTGGGTTTTTTTTTTTTTTTTTCCCCCCAAACCAAACCAGACTTGTTTGATTTGTCCCCCTGAGTTGCCTAGAGGCGGTAAGATGCAGAGAGGTGGGGTAAGCAAGCTTGTGTCAGCGGGAGGAGGAATCCCTCCTGTTAAAGTTAAGACTAACTGAACAGCTACGGTACGGTGTCTCTGATCATTCCCTTCATGCCTTCGATGTGCACAGGCTCTGCTTCACTTCTCACTGAAGTCAGCAGCAAAAAAAACAAAAAAAAAAAAAAGAAAAAAAGAAAAAAACGAAAAAAAAACCCCAAAAAACCAACCCCTCTTGCTGACTTTGGGGGAGCCGGGGAAGGGGGTAGGGCTCAGACCCCTGCCCTGTGCCCGATGCGGGGAGCAGAGTGTGAGGGGCTGGGTACCGGGGGGTTTCCACATTTCTTCAGTGATGCAGCAAAGATCTCTTCGTGCTCCTGTGAGTGAAGGGCTCAGGTACGTTAAGACATACTGGGCCAAATCCTCCCTGCGGGGTGGGCAGCAGAGCTGGGTCCATGGACACCAGCTGAGGCCTCATGAAAGAGATGCTGGATCTGTAGTTTATTTTTTTTTTCTTTTTTAAATAAAAAAACTGTGTTACCTAAGACCTACCTATTAAAACCAGCTATACCCTATGCTGTAAGAGTTAAGTTTCCCCAACAATTTCACAAGCTAGCAAGACAAGATAGGTGTTGCAGAGATGGATGTAAAGACAGCTTTCCGTTATGGAAAAAAGATGATTTTTCCTCTCCAGTTATTTAAGCTAACCTCCTTTAACAATCTTAGAATAAATTAATAAATACTAGTTAAATTAGAAACAGTACATCAATAGAGAAAAGTTCTAAGGATACCCATCGGGAGAAGAAAAATGATCTTACAAAATATGTGCAGTAATAACTGGCCATAAAGACATCCAGAGCCTCTGATTTCCCAGCATTTGTGATGTTCAAGTTAATTAGAAGAACATTAGCCATGGTTTAAGTCAGCTACCTAGCCTAGCCTCCTCCTCAAATCTAAAACATGAGTCCGTATTCTTCCAGAAGAAGATTCAGGTGGCTACTGGGGGTGTACAAAATGCTCGTCCCCAGTTCATATCATCGGTTTCTTGACTGCGTGGAATTTGCGGTAGGGGATGGGTGAGGACAGTCAGAGGCTGGGCTGCTTCTGCTGTTGCTGTTCTCAGTTTTTCTGGGATCAGTCGAACCTTTACTTTTAGTTCTTGTCAGGAAAGCAGGAGTGTGCATCACATCTTCATGCTAGACAGAAGTTATGCTTATGTGGCTATCGGTATTTTCTATGGAGCTTTCCATTGTTGGTTAAAAAAGTTCGTTCTAATAATTAAAAAAAAAAGGTGTTGGTGGCAACTGTTCACATTTAAAATTTCACATTCCCTTTAGAATGCAGTTTTAAAACGTGGAGCAGAGCTGACATTTTCCCCAGTCTGACACCGAGTACGTTAGATGGAGAAGGAACAGGGGTTTTTTTTATGCCACGCTGTCACAGCCTTTTCCTGAATTTTCTGCTTTTCCAATATCCATTTCAATAAAGTCCTCTGGTAGATCCGGTACGACCTCCGCCACGCTCTGCTCTGCGCACTGCTGCTGGCGGCGGCACAGCCCAGCCTTGCACGGTCTCACCAGGGACAGAAACACGGCACCCAGGACCATGCCAGCAGCACAGGAGTAGAAGGCTGAGCTGTAGTTCTGTGTCGTATCCACTAAGACACCTACAGAAAACACATTTCCAGCGTTAGCCACCACCGACTCTCCTCTCCCTCGCCCATCCATCCCTCCTATAGGATTTTTACTCTGGGTACCACTGCATCATTTTATTTGCAGCCAAAAGATAATGACAAACAGATGCTGCCTTAAAAAAAAAAGTAAAAACATTGTGTTCAGGGGTACACAGGGTCACCTTCAGGCAAGCCAGGAGCCTTTGGGCACTGCAGGGATGCTCGGGGTATCTATTTATTCTGATGGAGGCTTCACCCCACTGCAGTGTGTGGTAGAAACACGTGCGCAGTGTGAGCGATTCGTTTCTGCCGCTCGCTAGAGCCTGAAGCGCTGCCAGTTTTTGGTTTCTACCAGGAGCAGGGGAGCACTGCAGCATTTTCCCTCGCTCTGAGGTTCCTCGGTGGAGGCTGCCTCAGCCGCGGGACTCTGCAGAGCTGCACTGCAGCAGCCTCCTGGCTCCCACAGCATCCTTCTGCCAGTTGCAGGGTTTTTAGGATAGCGCTGTGATTAGCGCTGCCAGGACACTTTCTAGGCAGAGAACAGCACCAACAGCTGTCAAACACATAAAAAAAAAAATTAAAAAATTTAGAGTTACCTGCAAGGGGTGGTCCGGCCAACCCAGCTAAGCTTTGAATGAAGACGTAGACTCCAGCTGCAGAAGACATCTTTGCGATGCCAACCACGTCGTCTTCTGCCAGGAGGGGAATATGCGTGCCCGCCACTGTTCCGAGCATGAACCCAAAAAATATGCTACATGTCATCAAGCCCCAGAATTCCGAGGCGAAAGGGAAGGCAACCAACGCTACGGACAGCAGGACGACGCAGATGAGTTCGATGTAGATCTTGCGGATAGGCTTTTTGTTGAGAACCCAGCCAGCTGAAATTCTTCCAAAGACCTCCGCGATGGCCATGGCGGACAGGATGTACGCTGAGTGGTCTTTGCCGATGCCAAGGCTGCGACTCAGGGGAATGATGTAGAGGGAGGGAGCGAAGAAGCCCAGGGTAGCAAAGAGGCCAAAGAATGCATAACAGATAAAGCTATAGTCTCTCATCACAGAAAAGTCCAGTAGTTTGGTTTTTGGTTCTGGAGGGGTGCTGTTATGTTCAACATGGATCTGCACGTGTTCCTTTGGTTCTTCACTTTTCGGCTCTGCTTTGGTTTTTCCAGGCACGTTGCTGGGTGAGGTAGTTATTTCTACTCCTGAGTCTATGGACTCGATTGAGGTGCGTGTTTGCTCATTTTCAAGCATGTACTTGGTCTCCGTGGGCTCTTCGGGAGGCTGCGCTTTCACTTCTTCTTGCTCTTTGATGACGATGGGTCGCAGCAGGGATCCGCAGATGACGATGCTCAGCTGCAGCACCCCCACAGAAAGGAGGCTGTATCTCCAGCCGATCTGCTCCTTCAGAGCAGTAATTGCTGGGGGAAGAGGGCAGAAGAAGAAAGTGTAACTAGAAGAGCCTGTGGTTGCACCAAAGAGCTATTTGAATTTACAGCTAGAGAAGTAACCGAAACTTAATTCAGGTGCGGGTGGTGAGGCAGTGGCCCAGGGTGCCCAGAGAAGCTGTGGGTGCCCCATCCCTGGAGGGGTTCAAGGCCAGGCTGGATGAGGCTTTGGGCAACCTGGGCTAGTGGGAGGTGTCCCTGCCCATGGCAGGGGGTGGGACTGGATGGGCTTTAAGGTCCCTTCCCACCCAAACCATCCTGTGATTCATCACTGGAAGGTCCCAAGCAGCAATCGCAGAGGCTGAGCAGGGTCCCTCCTGGTCCATCCTGGCCAGGGCCACCCAGCATCTGGCACCCACGTTCCTCCCATTGGCTGCCGCAGACAAGAGCTAGAAGTTGCATTTAAGGTCTGGCTAGCAGGAGCTATCCTCTCAGTAGCCACTTTTGAGGTCCTGGCAGGTTTGGGATGCACAAGGACACCAGTGGCGTTATTTTTAGTGAACGAGAACAAACTCAGCAGCCGAGTTTCCTCTCTCAGCTGACCCCACCCTGAAAGCAGCTACTAGAGGAAGTCTGAGCTCTACTCAAAGGTGCATGTCGCTGCGTCACTACAAACCTTCATTTGCAACCAAAGCTGCTCTGCGATGGGCAGGATCTGAAAGCCAGCATGCACAGCACAGGAGCACCCGAACCGCAGAGGACAGGCGGTGACAGGGACGTGACAGGGTCCCCAAAAGGCTGGAGCTGTTTGGCAGCTCGTGCTAAGCACAAGCCCACTAACCTTTAGGAGCAGTTATGTATACTGCTTGTGTTTTAAATAGCTGAAGTTTCTCGGTCTTATTTTTAGCCTGCTGGATCTATATAGGGAGCTCAGCGGGCTCCGGATCGGTGCGGCACGTCCTGCTCTGGCAGGCGAGGCTGGGGACAGCTCAGGCATCGTTAGACCAGCGCCTAGGATTACTTGTAACGCTGCCTGCAGGGCATGAGTGCCACGGGCATGCGAGCAACTGCCTTGTGGGCTTTAGCGGCTCATGGGAAGGTCCCCGAGCACCCCGGTGTTGATGGCCTTTGGCTCGTGTTTGCTTGGGAAAAGGATTGGAGCGGTACTGGCCTTTAGGCATGCACGTATGAACCCGCAGCGTTCGGGCACTGTACCTGGTGCAAAGGAGAAAACAGCAAAACATTCCCCTGTAGATGCCACTGCTGTGACCAGCGAACGTCTTTTGTCAAAATACTGTGATAAAATGGTGACAGTCGGGAGGAAAGAGAGGCAGTATCCAAGGCCTGTGAATAAATGCCAAAAATTGCCATAACAACAAGTAAGGGAGGGGGAAACACCGATGCGAGAACACGTTAAGTCAGCTTTCCCGGTGGCGAGATTACAGTATCATTTCGGCCAACTCAGCAAGTCACCCTGGAAGAAAATCATTGGGGAAACCAAAATGTTATTTTTTTTTAATTGGATGTGGGGAAGATTAAAAAAAAAAAAAAAAAAGAAAGAAAAAACAAAACAACAGACCCAACCCCCCCAAACCTGCTAGATAATGCCTTCTGTTCCCCAGCAGCCAGCAGGTCCGCTTTGAGGACCTCATCTGCCTAAAGAGCTTGAGCCGGTAGCAATTGCTGCCCTAAGCGAGGCAAGCTCCTGGGCACGGGTGTGAGTGGGACAAACAGGACAGATTGGAGAGACAGAAGACAGAAAGATAAACAACAGATAAATGACAGAAGATAAAGAAAAGGCAGAGTTACTGAATGCCTTCTTTGTCTCTGTCTATACTGTTGGAGGCTGTCCTGAGAAGCCCCCTACCCCTGAAGCCCCAGGTGAAAAATAAAAGAGAGAGAGAGGGAGAGGTTGGAGGGTTTGACCCATGGACAGCTTTCATCTCCCCAGCGATCCCGGTCCACCAGAAGCAATCAGTGCAGCTGAGCTAGCGCCGTGGCTGGAGGACCACATCCCAAGGTGGTCCCAGGGTGACACAGGCACAAAGCCAAGCCTTGAGCCCCGCTCGCCACCTCTATGGCAACAGGAAGGTCAGCTCAGAAGGGGCAGCAGCGCTTCTCAAGCACCCCCAGTGTCCTGGGGGGTCAAAGTCCCCTGGGCAGAGCCACGCTTGCGGGAAGCTGCGGGAGCGAGCGAAGCGTTCGGCAGGTGCGGGAATAGGAGAACTCACCGGAGATGACACCGATGGTGATGTACATGTCCACAACATTGCGGGCGAAGGAGGCAGTGACCATGCCGGTGCTGATCAGCACCCCTCCGGCCATCACCACCAGGCGGTGACCAAAGCGATTGCTGAGGACCGTTGACAGAGGAGCTGGATGAGTGGGAGAGGAAAAGAGCCACAGTCAACACTCACATCAGCAACTTCACCAGCTGCCACCTCCTGCAGAGCCTCTTCTCGTCCCCCTGCCCAGGCCCCTGGGACATGCCACCTCCCCTGCCAGCTGTCCCCACGCAGCAGAGCATCACCCCGGAGCCATCCTCGGAGCACTGCAGAGCTCACAGCATTTAGAATCTAAAAATCATCAGAAGAGACTAAGACAGGGGCCAGACCTGCAGCAACATCCACAGGCACCAGTGGATTTCAGCGAGGCTCTGAAATTTTCCTAATGTTTCTAAAAAATACTCTAAAAATATTTCTAATCCTTTTCACACCAGAGTTAGGTTTCAAAACTTGTTTTTAGCCCTTGCTAATGAGAACCGAATGGCCAGGCCAGGCTCAGCGACACAGACCACGTCCCTGTACCACGCAGAAGGATGCGAGCTGGGGCACAAAGGGACTGCTGGGCTGAGACAGACATTTCTTAGTATTTCAGGAGCACACAGCCCCTGGGGTTTATGGCTGTTATCTCTAACGGAGCCATTAGAGACGGTCACAGGTACCAGGTCCTCGTACGCTGAGTCAGCAGTAGCCCTGCCCCTTGCACCCGCGCCCAACGCCCGCGACTCTCACCTGTGAAGGTCTGGACAAACACACAGATGGATATGATCCAGGATATCCTGCTGTTGGTTTCGTCAAAGCTTTCCATCAGGTCATTAAAGAAGACGCCAAACGATTTTATAATGCCGTATGTTAGGGCTTCCACAAAGAAGAAAGCAAACGCAACTGTCCATCCCCATCCTCCGTCAGGCACTTTAGGATAAACATTGGGAGCGGTGCACGGCATTTTTACAGCTTTGACAGTCATTTTTGATCTGGAAAAAGATGGGAGAAAGAGCCAGGTATCAGTTTAAGATTAATTTTGCTGAAAGAGGCATGGCCCAGCAGCTGGAACATCCCTGTCCCTGTGCTGGGGTGGGTTAAATGCCGGACTTGGGCTGAAGTTTCTGCCTTTGTCACCCTGTGGGTCTCGCTCCTGCCAGCGCTCTTTGAGCCCAGGAGCAGAAACTCTCTGCTCAGCACCCGGGCGAGTTGTTCCCATCAGCAAAACCCAGCGCCCGGGAGCTGTCATCTGTGTTTGGGTGCGCGGGGGCGGATGGATGCAGTTCAGGAAAGATCCACTGCAGGCTCCTGG
>NW_010144276.1:0-1518 GCF_000699245.1 Pterocles gutturalis
TTCAATCCAGGAGAAATCCGGTGAATCACCTAATTAAAACCAAGACATGAATTAAGCATCCATTTTTGTACTACAAATTGCCAGCTCTCCGCTTGTCCCTCCCTTGGTCTCCATTAAAAAAACACCAGAGACGCTGTTAAAAGGGGAGAAATTTGCCTCTAGCTTCCAGCCCTGCTTTCTGTTTCACTGACTCCTATCCCAGGACCTAAATTGCTTGGCTGTGTAATTACTAGAGTAAGCCTATTTAACTTAAAAGCTTTTTCCCCCCCCCCCCCCCCACTCTAAATGAAACTTGATGAGGGCCCGTCCTTAGTTATCAAGGGAGTCACTTTCTGGTCAGTCCTCTTGATTCATCTTTTTAGATTTAATCAGCATTAAGGTATTGCTTGTCCTTAAGAGCTTTAGCTTAATGGGGTTACTGGATGGTTTTCTCAGTGTAACGTTTCCCATTTTATATTTATATATATTTGCCTTCGACAAGACGAGCTAAGGTGCTGGCATGGAGTCTTTTTCTTTCTTTTAAGAAATGCAGAGTGATTTAAAGCGTAGGGAAACGGTATAAAGACTCGGAGCAGGAAATGCAGATTCATTTAGGCTGCAGCTGGAAACTGTAACAAAAGGCAATTCCTTGAACAAATGCATCAGAAATCAATTTACATAAAGGTATATGATGCGTTCGGATAAATGCAATGCTAATGGCTTTTAGAGTGGTTTTCTTTCCAAAGTCTCGGGGTTTTTGTTACAGCTTAATTGGTGCAGTTCTTCTGGTTTATTGTGCGGTCACTGGACATACCTCCAGGTACTCTTTCTGAGGAAATGTGTGTTTAAATCGGCCTCGGTTCTCCTCCTGCAGCCGAGTTGGGCCAGTGGCAGGAAAAGTTCGTCCTGGCTGCTCTGGAGGTATCAGTCTGAAGGTCCTTAGCAGATAGCTAGATGCCTCGGCATGAGCACATACGGCTTACAAAGGACAAAGACAAAACATGCTGCTTAATTGGCAGTAAATAACTTGATCTTTTTATAGCATAAGTGACTAGTGGAACACCAGGAGTTTATTGGACTCTGGATTGAAGGCAACAAATTAATCGGTTTAGAGTAAGCTTTATGAATTGATTCCTATATTATCTCTTGGTTGTCCTGCTTGCATAAAGCATTTATTAGAAAGTGAAAAATGCTCCTACTAGCAGTTTTGGGGGCAGCCAGAGTAACTCCAGCCGGAGCAGTGCACTTCATTATTCTGCTGCTTTCCTATGGTCGGTAAACTTTTTTTTTTTTCTTTTTTGAGTAACAAAGCTTTAGCATTTAAACTGCTGATCAAGGGCAGATTAGCGAGACAAAAGTTGAGTATGTTTATGTAGGAAGTTAACAGGCGTCCTAAAGTTCAATGATCCATTATTCGGGCCAGTGTCCTCAGTCTGGAGTGTTTTCTCTGGGTGCTCTTATGTCTCCACGATTAAAAAAAAATAATTAAAAAAATCCCGAGGTCTGGACGGCCGGTCCCGAGCCCCTCGTTACCGCCCC
>NW_010144277.1:0-1126 GCF_000699245.1 Pterocles gutturalis
TTTTCATTTCCACACTTCTCTGAAATAAAATATTTCAGAGAATAAAAATATTTAGTTTACAGGAGGTATATCTGGACAAACTCAGCCTTGCAATATACTGAGAGCTCTTCATAGTAAACGTAATTAAATACGGTAACAATTTACTAGGGGACATAAAAGTGTTGCTTAGGGCCTCTGATGTAGATTAACTTCTTAAAAAAAAAAAAAAAAAAAAAAGCGAAAACCCATGAAATAAATGTGTGCTTTAATAGTTTTTCATATTTTTCCCCATTTTTTTTTTAATTTTCATTAAGGTGCCTAATGCAATTTCTCCATGTTTTTTATGGCTACAGAACTGCAAAGTAGAGAGCTGGTTCTCCATCCACTTATTTCGTGTTCTTTTAAGCCTGTCTCAGTGTCTGTTCAAGTCAGTGAAGATACTGATACTTGAGTTAAGTGAGGAGGAGATGAGGCCAAAAAATTCTCATCCAGGAATTATTGTTTATGCCATGTAATGGCATGGAGAGTGAAAAAGTAAAAGAGATTGAAATGATGGGAGTGACCGAGCAGGACCGCGGCGGGCCAGGAAACTAAAGTTGTTGGGAGAGGGGAACTTCAATCCATCCCACTCCTACTACTTTGATGCCCGTGGCAGCAATGGATGCCCAGAGCCTGGAGAAGGTCATCAGGAGAGCACCTGAAGAGCAGTGTAAAGGAATTCCAGCCACTCCAGGCAGTAAATAAACTTCATTGGGAGCTCAATGTAAGTGTCTCCATGCAAACTCATGTAGCATGGGGAATAAAAAAGATGAGTTAGAGATGTGTGAATGCCTGCTATGATCTTACGTGAATCCCGGAGATGTGGTGGAATACAGTGCACCCTCAGCAAGTTGCTGACACCAAGCTGTGAGGTGCAGCGGACATGCTGGGGGGAATGGATGCTGTCCAGAGGGACCTGGACAAGCTTGAGAGGTGGGCCCATACCAGCCTCATGACATTCAACAAATCCATGTGCAAGGACATGCATGTAGGTCGAGGTAATCCCAAGCAAAAATGCAGGCTGGGTGGGGAATGGATTGAGAGCAGCCCTGAAGAGGTAACATTTTGCTAAACATTTTGCTCGACAGGCTGGAAAGCTGGGCTCAGG
>NW_010144278.1:0-789 GCF_000699245.1 Pterocles gutturalis
GAGCTATACTGGTTTATACTGGGCTCTAATGTGGTATACTGGGCTGTACTGGCCTGTACGGGGCTGTACTGGGCTATACTGGGCCATACTGGGTTTTGCTGGGTTCTACTCCGTTGTACTGGGCTATAGTGGGTCATATTGGGTTATACTGGGTTGTTACGTGCTATACTGTTTTATACTGGGCTCTATGGGGTTATACTGGGGTATACTGGGCTGTACTGAGCTATACTGGGTTTTACGGGGTTCTACTCTGTTATACTGGGCTATAGTGGGTTATACTGTATTATACTGGGCTGTCATGGGGTTGCACTGGTTTATACTGGGCTCTACTGGGTTATACTGGGGTATACTGGGCTGTACTGAGCTATACTGGGTTTTACGGGGTTCTACTCTGTTATACTGGGCTATAGTGGGTTATACTGTATTATACTGGGCTGTCATGGGGTTGCACTGGTTTATACTGGGCTCTACTGGGTTATACTGGGGTATACTGGGCTGTACTGAGCTATACTGGGTTTTACTGGATCATATTGAGCTATAATGGGCTATACTGGGTTACACTTGGTTATACTGAGTTATACTGATTCATACGGGACTATACCAGTTCATACTGGGCTATACTGGTTCGTACTGGGCTATACTGGGCTGTACTGGGCGATGCTGCAGCCCAGCTGCTGGTCCCAGGGGGCGTGGCCTCCGCGGGGGGAGGCGGTGCCTGGGGCAGGGTGGGCGGAGCCGGTGCGAGATGGGCGTGGCCTCCGCCGTGCAGGTGCAGAGGGGGGCGTGGCG
>NW_010144279.1:0-8323 GCF_000699245.1 Pterocles gutturalis
TTCTATGATTCTGTGATTCTGTGAAGTGTCCTGTTAAACATCTTTATGAGTGACCTGAGTGCACCCTCAGTAAATTTGCAGATGATACCAAATTGAGTGGTAGGGAGGCTTTGCAGAGGGATCTGGACAGGCTGGGTGAATTGGTAAAGACCAATTGTGTGAGGTTCAACAAAGCCAAGTGCCGGGTCCTGCACTTTGGTCACAACAACTCCCTGCAATGCTACAGGCTTGGGAGAGAGTGGCTGGAAAGCTGCCCAGCAGAGAGGGACCTGGGGGTGCTGATTGACAGCCGGCTGAACATGAGCCAGCAGTGTGCCCAGGTGGCCAAGAAGGCCAACGGCATCAGAAATAGTGTAGTGTGGCCAGCAGGACTAGGGAAGAGATTGTGCCCCTGTACTCGGCACTGGTGAGGCCGCACCTTGAATGCTGTGTTCAGTTTCGGGCCCCTCACCACAAGAAGGACATTGAGGTGCTGGAGCAGGTCCAGAGAAGGGCAACGAAGCTGGTGAAGGGTCTGGAGCACAGGTCTTTTGAAGAGCAGCTGAGGGAACTGGGGTTGTTTAGAGAAAAGGAGTCTGATGGGAGACTTTCTCACTCTCTACAACTACCTTAAAGGAGGTTATAGTGAGGTTGGTGTGCTGGCCTCTTCTCTAAAGTAACAAGTGATAGGACAAGAGGAAATGGCCTCAAGTTATCTTTGCTTTAATGTAATTTGCATTAAATTTTCATGAAGGTAATTAATTCACTTTGTGTTGCATTCTGCTTTGTGTAATAGTTTTTCTCCCCTTTTTTTTCTAGAAGCCTAACAAGTATTTGTTTACCAGCATTATATTTTTCTGAACTGCTTCCAAAAGTCAAGTTCTTTTTGCCTCAGCCACAAGAGGGTCTTCCTAGGTGCTTGACACTGAATATCCAGAGATTATTAATTGTATTCAGACCAGCATTTAATGTAATGCTGCTACAGGATTACCACATGGAATTTCCTATGCTCGAATCATGTTGAAATATCCCATTAGTGTATTATAGGCAGATATGAATTTCATTTTAGCTAAACATTTGCTGACAAGCTGGCCTTTCAGTTCAGCCTTGTGCAGTGAAAGAAGAAATCTGATCTCATCTGGCTTTCTTCTGAGCAAATTCTCAAAACACTTTCCCATTAGATCCACTCCCTCTCTAAAGTAGCCTTTATGTGTGAACAAGAAGAATCCTGTACACCTTCCAATTATTATTGTTTGCAAATACCATATTGGAAAATAATGTATATTACTGGTATTCACTATTCAAAGCAAAAAACTCTTGAAAGGTATTAGTATTTCTAAATGAAGGTTACAGGGTGGTATTATGCAAAATTAAGTCTTGGGGGAATAATTCTACAGCACAACTTTTTTGTTCTATCATATATTAGATATTTTAACATCTAAATTATAAATATTTTACCATCTATACAATTTAAGTCTGAGTGTTTTCCTGAGGAAGGTTTGCTATCTAAAATTACAAGAAAGCTGCAGCACATTTCTCGGTTTTCTTTAAGTAGTATCCTCAACCAGGGTTTGGTTTTGTTTTTCATTGTGGCTGTTCATACAGAAAGTAGTTGTATTCTTGCTTTGGAATTTATGTTGCGAAACATTAATTAGACAAGAAGCGGTATTTCACAGCTGATATTTTCTCTTTCTTATATCTCTGGAAGTAACTATCTGTCTCAGAAAGGTTTATACAGTGAAGAGTCTAACACAGTGGTTGGCATGTTCTTTAATTTCATTAATTGGAGTGGGTTTCTTTAAATTATTAAGCAAAGATGGACTTTGGACTAGAATAATTCAGTGCAATAGCTTCAGTGTGAAGAAGTCTGTCCAGCGAGTGTAAGCAGGACAACAGAGTAAAATCTCTTCTGAAGTCTAGGGTTTGAGAAGCAACCAAACGGCAACAGCTGAGATAAGTCTATGCTTTCCTTTTTCAATTTTCTTTTTAAAAAACTGAAATATTTTTCGCTGATATAAATTTTCTCTCATATCCTCTTTAGCCTGGAAACTGTATAGATCAATGGGTTTGACCTTCTTTTTGTAATTACTTTATGAATACAGCATATGTTTTAAAGGATGCTGGTAGCTTGTGCATACGTATATTTTAGCAGGCTGTGTCCCTGACATAAAATGTTATACTTATGAACATGAATAGGTTTTATTGGGAGTCCTGATATTCACTAGATCTAACATAACACGAGGATTTATTATTTAAATTTTATCTTTTAAAACAAAGCTAAATGTTGCAGGTCTCTTATTTTACATTATTCTTGTGTGGTATAGTTTTACTCTAGGCCTGTTCTTGGGTCTCTGCAGTACTGTAAACAAATTTCAGTTCTTGCCATTCCTGTTGCTGAAAACTCTTCAAACATGGTGGATTTTCTTCATTTTTCAGTGAAAGATAATATTGAATTAGTCTAGTTTTCAGACTAGTAAAAAAAAAAAATCTTTTGATCAGCACATGTTGTGCTATCTGTAATCAGATTTAGATCAGGTTCAAGGTTAAGTATACAAAACTACATGGTAACAGATTTCAATTTCTGTTCCTGCTAACTCCAACATATGTCAATGACAGCGGAATATAACAGGTAATGATGTTCTTGCAAGTCATTCTCCTCCTTAGAGAATTAATGTGCAAGTATGGCTGCTGTTAGGAGAGTCTATAAGTATAATCTTTTACATTTAATTGTGAGTTTATTTTATTCCTAAATTTTTGTTGTTAACAAATTGACATCCTTGTCAACAGCACTGAGGTTTTATTTTATTTCACAGAGTTTACATTAAATTGCCTGTGTTGTTTATATTTTTATACGCCAGTGTGGGAATAGAGAGGAATTGTGTATTTTTAAAGACCTTCCCTATTCTCAGACACACTATTGCTGGTTTTACTGACCTTAAGTAACTAGGAGAACAGCTGGGCACAATACTGCTGCTTCATACATCCCACTCTGAGGATATAGATCTTTTAGTTTGGAGGGAATTGCCTTAGTTTGTATTTTACCGATTACTAAGGATGATTGTTAAAATGCTGCAGCAGCACCCATTTACACCACCTATTAACAGCAAGCTCTGAGCTTTCCATTGTGACTTTATGCTTGCTTCAATTTGGGATCATGTTCCAGTGATGTCCAGTCGTTAGTCATTGCAAACTAGCATGGTTATGAATCCTCATGTTTGCTCTCTGAGCACTGTGAATTTTGTAAGGCCCCAGTATGTTTTTTTGTTCCTCAAAATAAGTTAAATAGCAGCAGAAAGGTGAGAAATTAGCGCTGCTGTTTTGTGGGGTTTTTTTTTGTTGTTGTTGTTTTGTTTTTTTTGTTAGACTGAGAATGCAGACCAGGACTAAGCAACCTCTCTGGTTCCAGTAGATAGATAACATGAAACTCTCTAATAGCTGAGATCTTCATAATACTTCAAATTTTATTTTCAGATAATGTTTTGTGTGTAGGGAATACTCATTTTATAGGCAGACAGCTGAGACTCAGAGGGCCAAATCTGTGAGTCATTTAACCAGCAAAGATATTCCAAACTTTGATTTAAGCTGAATGCTTATGTTACAATGCCAGAAACAAAATTTCTACTGCTGACATGTACGAGGTTAGACTACTGCTGAGCAATGGGAATTTCAGTGGATTCCATAGTCCAAGCCCTGTCAGAATCTCCAGCAAAATACAGTAACAAAGATGCATTGCCTGTTTTACCCAGCAGTGCAATTAGATTGGTTCTAAGTGACAAGTTCTTATCTGCTCTGATTTGAAACAGAATTTGACTGTTTTTCTGTTAGGTGGGAAAGCTTGGTCCAAGCCTGAAAGGTGTCTCTTCCATCCCACACTGAAAAAATGCAACCATCAGAGCATTCAGCAGAACAGACAAGGTTTGTCCATGTGGTGGGTTAACCTTGGCTGGGTGCCAGGTGCCCATTAGGCCCTTCTATCACTCCCCCTTCAGCAAAATGTATACATACACAAGTAATGAATAATTGGCTGAGAGACTGGTGTTGAGACAGGAACTTTGTGTTCTTTGACCATGGGGTGGTTTACTCAGCCCCTGGCCTGTTGTCGAGGGATGGAACTCGTCTGTCTCATAGGGGGAAACGAATCCTAGCACAGGACATAGCAGGGCTCATCGAGAGAGCTTTAAACTAGATTCGAAGGGGGATGGGGCTGTAACTGGGCTTGCACCAGTGGGGCAGCGCTCTAGTATTGATAAAGACCGGGGGTCCTCCCACCCTCCTAGGGTGAAACTGGCTTGCTCAGCTCACTCCCTGAAATGCCTGTGACACTATTTACTAGAGCAGTGCCCTGAAATCCCAGTGATACCTTATTTAAACATCCTCCAGGGACAGAAATCAAAGACAGGGCTGCAGAGTGTTAGGATTTAGGCTGTTTTTGCTAATGGTCCCCTTCAGAAACTTAGGTGAAATGAAAGTTCACATGTTGCAGGACTGTATGCACCTGCCAAGTTAGATGTCATTTAAGCAGTACTCAAAGAATCTCAGTGGCATCTCAGTGCTTGTTTTCAACACCTAGGTAACACTGAATTTAGCTGTAAGTCTCTTGCCAGAATAAGAAGGAACTGTTTTCTATACTGTTCCCACTACTGAGTTTTCTGGCTTCTCTCATTTTTGTAGATATTATACCTTAACAAGTTGTAGGCCTACTTACTGGTTACAGTAGCCAAGAACTGTTATTCTCCTATGCATTTATACTTGCAAGAGGCATGATTATCTATAAAATGCTTTTATGTATCACTTCTAAATGCAACTTCTTGTACCTTTTTGTACTTGATTAATTCAGAGCTAAAAATGTAAATACTTACTTTAACAAGTTTTGGAGCTATTAAACCAGACTGTTCTTGTTTTACTTATCTGAATATTTTAACCATTTTACCACTATTTATTGGCAAAGTGCCTGTTACAGTACCTAGAAAAACATGCTACCGAAGCAGGGACTGAAGTACTGAGCCCACAGTTTAATGCATTTTAAAATAACAAAACTACTTGCTTTATTGCATATTTATTCTGTGTCAAGTTATTTTCTGTATGGTCTGATTCCTAAGGAAAAAATATTTTGCTTTTCCCCTATGCCATGTTTCAAAGGGAAGCCCTGACACGCAGTCCCTCTGGTGACATGGTATATTGGGCCTTTGATTGCTACCAGCTGAGCACAGTATCCTTTATTACAGTTTTTGTGTAGACGGTCTCTGATTTTTCAGGGGTGAAGTGCATAAAAATCTGTGCTTACTGGAATTTCCTTTTAGAGAAGATAATTTTTATGAAAACCTGAAAAGAAAACCACGTTTTTCTACTGCATTCTAAGGAAAATAAACGTGGCATTATATCTAAGCTATTTGTATCACTGATACACCCTGAGACCAAAGAGACTAATACCATGCTTTATGGTGTGACAAATGATGTTAGGGTTGGGATTCCCCTGTGGTGAGAGAGATGGCTGCAAGAGCATTCAGATAAGGCTTGATGTAGAACAGTTCTGCACCCTGTATAATACATGTGTGCATGGAAAAATTTCTAACTGGCAAATGGCATTAGTGTATTTGTTAGTTAAATACCTTCTACCATTGTGATTTTGTTGTGTTTGTGTTTATTTATACTGAAGGGTTGAGGGTCTCTATTCTAAAAAAAAATTTGGCCTCTAGCCGTTCTCCAGAGACAGTTGAAGTTTTGGCATGCTTATCTCTCAAGCAGAAATTAAGGACATAGTGGTATATCAAATATAGAATGGTTGCTTGAAGAATTTTGGTGAGCATGAGAAAGTAAACAGAAAGTTAAAAAAGTGAGAGAAAAGTTTGCTTCCTGTTTGCATTGAAGACACCCTAACAGCATTCATTAAAAAAAAAAAATCAAAATCAATATTTTGTTGCATTGATTAATTTATTTTTAAAGTGAATGATTTTGGACAGGCAAAAGGTGATAATCTTTTTGCTATTACTTCCAATTCATCTCATGATAAGGGAATTGCCAGTATCTCAGTCAGGATTTGGGCTTACTCTGACCAACACACTAGAAAAAAAGCATAAAAAAATAATTTAAAAATATCAGTCACTGTTCAGAAGATGTTGTAAACTATATTGCTTACTTTTGGAAGAGCAGCAAAATAAAAAGATTGTATTCTTGTGATGAAGGTCTCTTAAAATTCTAATTAGCACAAAGAGCAAGACAAAACTATGGAAGTTAGTTAAATCTTTATTCGAATCCTTTCTTGCAAGACTATTCTGTACAGTCTATTCTGCTGAATGTCTTTCATTTTCAGTACAGGATGCTATTTCTTACTGCTGACTTCTGAGAAAGTTTGTTTTCTGCAGTATGCATTTTGTAAGACACAAAAGTAGTACTGTTCCAGAACAATAGCATATTAGTTCATCCAGACGTGATGAAAGCAATGACTCATAGGAAAAGAGTCCATGCTCTTGAGGAAAATGTGAAACATGGACAGGAGAAATTAATTCTTCATATCGTTGCCATTGTCAAATGAATTGGAACAACATGTTTGTTACACAATATAGACAAATATTTTTTTATACGTGACAAAAAGACTATTTAGCAAAGTATGTATTTGTGTTATTTTGGGGGATTCAATGAGTTCTGAAGCAGAAAGGCCAGAAATAGACCAGAGAATCGGTTACACTGCATCTACTTTGTTAATAATAACTTGATAATAGATACATGTGTTTACTTTGATAAATCTATTGAGTCTATTTGGCAAAACTAGTGCCACACCCCCTTTTATATGTTGTCTTTAGAGGGTTTTTTTAAAATTGATTTATAACTAGGTATTATTTCCCTCAAAAAGTCAATAATTATAGTTTTTAATAATCAGAAGAAAAATCAAGTGATGATAGGTAGTATTAGTTTGACATAGTCCCATAGGTTGTTCTTTCTATTACCTCAATAGACATCAAGTTTGAAAATGCTTGTATAATTCAAATAGTTGTATTTATAAGGTCATCTCTCAAAACTTCTAACAGTTATGACTTTCATGTACATTTCTGCCAGCTTACTGTCTTGATAGAATTTTGTTTTAAAAAGTATATAGTTGGTCTGGTTTTAACCGTGGATTCAGGAAAAAAAAAAAAAAAAAGTTGTTTCTTATTATTTCAATTTGAAATTGTATATATGAAGTAGATCTAATTTTACGCTTTGATTCTGTTATTGTTTACTGGTCTACTTAGCTAGGAGATTTTTTTTTCCCCGTGTTTAATAGACAAAAGGTAATTTTATTGTAATTATGGATATTTATAGCCTTTGTTAACTTTTTTTTTTATTCCTCATTTGAGTGAATTTTTTTTGGAACTTTATAGATTATCTGTGCTTAAGAAGAAATACTTTGCAGTTGACTGTAGCAGTTCCTGACTAGACTGAAGCCTCTTATATTTTTGATGCTATACATGGTCTGAATATGATAATTCTTAAGAAATTAAGATGCCCATTTAACTATGAAACAGATTTTACTCCTGATGAATAAAGACAAGCTTTAAATGCATATTTTGGTTTTACTTAAAAAACAAAATATGGAATGTAACTTGTGTAAACTATGACTTTTCTGGTATCACAGCATCACATATAGAAATAGATTAGAGTGTTAGAGTTGCCGAAAAATAAACCAACAAAGCACATGTTCTTCTGCCAGTGCTCGAAGGAGTGATATTAGTCAACTAGGGGAAAAGCAAAGTCTCTTTTTCTAAGTTAGTGTAAAAGTACTAGAAGATGGATACTCTCACTATGAACAGGAACTCCCTGAAATCTATGTCACATTTCCACTTTCAAAATACACACAAATGAAAACAAATGAAATTTAGGAAATTCAGTGTTCAAACCAAGAACAGAAGAGTGCAAATCTCATTTTGAATTTGTCAAGGCTCCTACTCATGCCAAACAAGACTGTTCATACTTACAGTACAAAGCTGCATCTATACAGAGAACCCATGGTGTACTTCAATAATGAGACAGAAGGGATTCTTTGGACTTTTGCCTCTGTGTCAAAGAGATGCTCACTTAATTGGATCTTCCTTAATGATTTTTCAATATGTCATCAAAGCTGAATATAGTCTTCTCTATTTTAGGGAGGAAAAGCAGGAAAATGATATCTCCCTCCCTGCACACACAAACATTACATGTTTTATATCAAGTATTTAAAAAGATATTGGTGGAAATACCTTCTGGCAAGAGCAGGTCTTGCATATTCTGTGTCAGTGGTATAGCAATTATCCGAATATGTAACACGCAATAATCAATGATTTTTCCTCTGCTGTGTTTTGAACAGGCTCCAGTTTCCTGAATGCTCTCC
>NW_010144279.1:8336-17412 GCF_000699245.1 Pterocles gutturalis
GTTAGTGGAGAAGGGTATTTTGATGGAAAAATACTTATTACATATAATGTAATATATTTGGTCATGAGCTAGACATTTACTTACTCAACACTGAAATGATTCCAACACTCTGGGTGTAGAAGCAAGCAGCTAGTTTTATGTAACCTTTTTGGGGAAGCTTATATTCCTAGGGACTTCAGATAGTAGTTCAGTGGAGAATTCATGGAGAACGTGCCTAAAATGGAGAACCAAAAGCAGACAGGAGATAATGGTGATGTTAAGAGAACTATCAGTCACCATGCGCATTAACAGACAGCTTCACAGTCCTGCACCTTGGTTTGGGGTATTAGACATGTCTGCCCTTTAGAAATCTTAGTTGTTTTGGGAAGAATATATTCTAGGAAATTTATAGTATATCTGTAGCAGATCCTACAGATATTTTTGTAGTATTGACAAAGTGTGTAAGGCTGTAAAAAGATTTGTTGCAACTTCAGAAAATAGCCTCTAATTATAATCATACCACAATACTATTAAACTCCATACCATTATCTACAAAGAAACTTGCATTGCAATATTCTGTTGCAAAACAAAATCTCTTAACAAAATGATTCATTCTTAATTTCCAGCCTCCCTTCCTCCCCGTCCTCCCCATTTAATATCTCATTATAGGACACACAGAATGTAATTTGAATGCAATTTGTAGTATGAAAATTCACTGTGAAAATAACATGAACTTTTATCCTTTGGGTGTCAGATATGTTCATGTGCACATATAGTATCAAAAAATGCTGTCCTTGAGATTTCTCTGTTATTTTTGTTTTATGTATGAATGTCTACACTTGCATATGCATTACATTTTTATTTTCCTTCTTTCCCAGAAGTACCATGAGGCCATGGTACTTACTATAAATAGCAGTCAGAAAACTGCTTGATGTGTGTGTTGATTATTAGCAATAAAACATTTGATTGTTGCCCAGCAGCAGTATGGAATTTGGTTAGTTTCCAATTACACAATCCTTTATTGTGTAATTATTGTTTGAAAATTCAATGAAATGTTAGTATAAAAAGGTAATAAATACTAAAGAAAATCTGATGGATATCCAACACTATATAACTGCAGGCTGAGAAACAATGCAGCAGTGCTGATTATCTGATTTATAATGAAAGACGGCTTGTGGAGTTAATCTTAGGCCTGTGAAACAGGAGATTAGCAAAACAACTCAATTGTTTTAACTGTTGATTACGCATTTCATTGTGAACAAAAATGGCCTGCACTAAGGGAGTCATGATTCAGCTCTGGCATTATACCTGAAAGGGGAAAAGTAGCATACAGAACAATGAAGCAATTTTGTTCCTTTGTAGAGGAGAAATGGCTAATTCAGCACTGAGATGAACACTGCTGGTTTTTTCAGCAACCATGTGAAAAGAGATTATCTTCAAAGGGTGAATGTGATTTCCACAGACGTCAAAGTAGCTAATGTATTTGCACTCTTTGTAACAGAAAAAAGATGCTTTTTCCTCGGATAAATATTCCTGCAATGACCACTGTACATTTACAGTGTGTAGCTGTAAGGCCACTACTTACACTGTCTTTTGTAAGCACAAATTCAGCCTCTCCTTTGATCACCATGGAGAATTTATTTGTAGTGGTACAAACCAACTCTACTGTGTGAGCTATGGACAATGGAAGTAGGATAGAATACAAGCAAGCAGTTTATTTATGGGTCTTGTTTCTGCTGCTATTCCACATGATCTGTGTACAATCTATCTTTCTCCTAGTGACCCTTATGCCATATGTATATTGGTGTGTTTGAAGATTCCAGCAACAGGCAGGAAAACTTGCTCAGGCAATGAAAAGATTTTCCTGATCAGGCAGATAATTCACTGCAAGCTTTTCTCTGCATAGTGTGTTTTTCCTTCATCAAGCTGGTCACCTTCTGCATGTGGGTGACGATAGGAGGTATATTATCCTCTGACCAGCTCTAGCAAATGAGGGTGCAAAGGGTCGAATCTGCTGTGACACTGTGAAAAAACAGAAAAAAGGAGTGGAATCTAGCCTGACACCTTTCCTGCCACTGAACCTCAGACATTTTCCTCACAGGGCTATGTCCTGCATTGTTCTGCTGTTATGAGTCCCATTTACAGCCCAGCTCAATGTTATAACAGCAACCTTTTTTCTTCTAGTGGTTTCTTTTCAGAGACAGGAAGAAGTGCCAAGATGCATGAAGCCCTTGTGGCCTTTGAAATACTGTTAGCATAAACAACACAATTATTAAGAAGTCTGTCAGCACACATAATTTTAATATTTTAAATTGCATTCTGACAAAGGACATCAGAAACCTGCCTATTCATACAATCTTCCAATATTACCCTCTTTTCCTCTGCATAGTGGGAAAACTTGCATTGAGTAGCTGGGTACAGCACCTTTTTGTATATAAATAAAATGCCCTTTGCTTGTGTGGTATATTAGTCTCTTCAAAATGTTCCAAAATCTGGTTCACCTTCACATGTAGGGGAAAAAAAATCAGAAACAAGTGTACCAACAAGCTTTGTCATATTTCTGCTGGTAGGACCTCACACTTTGATCACTTCTTAACAGCTGTAGAAAGGAATATTCTTTGAAAATCTCATGCTGTAGGCAATTTTACCTAAGTTGAGGCTAAATTTGAGATATGAAGTCAATTGATCTCTCTCCTAACTCAAAACAACTTTTCGTACTGCAGTTTCATTTACCTGTGGAAAAATACAAATGTTGTGGTAGTAGCATTTTCACGGGCAGTTAGAGATTTTATTATCACTTTCATTTTTTAAAGGTTTCTAACTCGGGTATAAAGTAAAAATTGCTTTAGGGCCACACTTGTTCACAATTAAAATCAAATACAGTGACAAGTAGAATGGTGATATGAGAGCAAAAGGGCGAAACATTCAGGGGAAATCAAGAAGTCTTCCTCCAGTCATGCTTTTTTGCCCTTTAATAGCTGAAAAAGAGCTATAATTTTTAAAACAACAACTAAATGCTTATTTGTACAATGGTTTCATTATCACATCCTGTGGGAAAAAAAAAATAATTTCATCCTGATAAATGAGGACATGCAGTGGCTGATTTCTGAAGGCTGTCTTTTATTCCCAAAAAAGGATTATTTTTAGTCTTACTATTGTTCATGCAGTAGTTCAAAGGAAAGTTGCATTTATGGAAAGAGATTGGAAAAGACATGAAAGAACTGAGTAGAAAGTCCAAAGAAAGTTTAGAAGGCATGAGGATGAGATAAATTAGGAAAAATAAAATGCAAACAATAATTGAGAGAGAATAATAAAAATTAAAAGAACCCTTAATCTTTGTTGTAAAAAAGAGTGAAAACAATCTGAAATACTGAGTGATAGCTGGAGAATTTAATTGAAACATAAATAAAAGCAGAAAAATATCCAGATATGGATATACAAATATCTAAATATGATAAAGTCATGTATCGAAAACCATAAATAAGCTGCAAGAAAAAAGTGTATATGAAAGCCAGAAATAAAATAAAAACAATATAGTGTTTTCATTTTAATACTCTCTCTAAAAAGCATTAGAGTTGTAATAATTATTGCTATCATAACAAATGCACTGATTATTCTAGAACTAACCAAAATCTTTTCCTATCTTGGATCTGGGACCTGGAAAAAATTATTAGAAATTTTTGGATTTTCCTGATGCCAAGCTCCTAACAGATAGCTTTCTGTTTCCAAAGTTCTTCATGTGCAGTGCAGTGCTGGCTGTTTAAATGTAGTAAGAGAAAACTGACATATGTTTAGAAGAGTTATAAGTCTATCTCTCAATCTCAGCTTTAGAAAATACAGACTTTTTTTTGTGTCCATCTCTGTTACACCTTCAAGTGTTGTTAATGTGGATCCCTCTGGTAAAGGATCAGGGAACCACATGTTCCACAAAAGAGTATGGTCTCTTCCAGGTGAGTCAGAGAACACTGCTGGATCAGAGAATGACATTGGTGATACTTAAAACATTGAGGTACATTTAAACAATATCAGCAGGATATCAAATTCTAAAGAGTGCAAAACAGAAATTACAAGGGAGATTTTTTAAAGAAAATACCAGACAGAACTTCCAAAAAATTGTTTATCACATTGCTAGTGTGAAACCAAATTATATATCAAAGCCTACATGTAAGAAAATTTTCCTAAAACTATGTTATTGTAGAAAGCTTTTTAATAATTATTTTTCACAAAATGCAGTACAGTAGATACCAAGGAACATAAATAGATTCACCACGATATGATGTATACCTTTCTGTAGGAAGAAAATTTTGTAACTGTGGCAGATTAAGACATGGACTCTGATAGAGGATGAATCAGAATCCCTTTACTGCTCTTTTACAGTTGCTTTTATAGCATTTACTGCTGTGCACGTGACTTAAACAATTCTTTCATTGGCTACCAGCTACTGTTCACACGTTCTAACTACTGTTGTGATTGGCTAATCCCTCAGACCTTTCTTGCTGTGTCTGCTCCTCAGGCTCTTCCTCTTCTGGTCTGCCCACTTGCTCAAGGGCAGAGCCTCATGTCCCGAAGGTCAAATCCTAATTCAGCATCTTCTTGTTCCCCTACAACCCTACATGTAACACTGAAAACTTATTTTTCCTGAAAAAACGAGTTACATGCTTGTAAATACTAGTGTAAAGTATGAATAAATGTAATTAATTTTCCTTGTAATTCTTCAGGTTATTTACAGGGTGACCATTCAGTCAGATCATTTTATCCACTTCCAGCTTCAAGGTCTCATTTAATCAATTGCAGTATCCTCTGCATAATCGAAATATTTTGCTTGGACTTAGTGGTCATGTATGGTGCTAGATAATATGCAAAGTGATGGTTCAGTAATGGAATTCACAGAGCCAATTTATGTTGTAAATTACCTACTCCTATTGTGACTAAATATGCTGCTTTTAGACAATCATGCAGTCATCTCTTTAAATAACAATCCAACAACTTTTTTTCCTGATTTAAACATATATCCTGTCAACATGGCATCGGACATGCATATATTCAGGTACAGCAGTGTAGATTAAGGTATAGATTTTGAAACAGCACCAATCAGGTTTCAACAGGCTTTATTACTTTATCATTATTATATTCAATCTTTCTTCTGCAAATCCTTATTCATCAAAACAATTTTGGGACCAAAATGAAAGTAGGTAAATGCAACAGATTAAATTCTTCACATAACTAAGGGTTTTTAGGAGTGGAGTTAAGTGGAAAGCTATTATTTTGTTCCAAATGTACCTCTTGCTTTGTATCCCTCTGTATTGCTCAATCTGAATTTAAATGAACATCTGCCTTGTTGTAATTAAATTAAAAATTTTGTAATCGTGATTGGAGAAAGGGGTCTGGATCTGCACTATGTATTCAATATGAAATTTTAAGATGATGAAGACATTAAATGGTAAAGGAAAAGAGCCTTAGCTGGTAATCAATAATATCTGAAGGGCCTGACACCGTTCAGCAGAAGTGCTATACATTCCCATTCTGCCAAAATTAAGAGGAATCTTTCAGGCATGATAGACTGAGCAGAAGATGAAATTATAAAAACAATGTTATATTACTTTGCACAGAAAGGCAACAAAGCATTTGACATTGGGCTTCATTTTGATCATCCAACAAGGCTGTGTTTATATAGCCAATAAACCAGATAACTAAAAGTTTTGTCCAGACCGTGACCAAAGCTGATTTTTGTGTTGAAGATTTGTTTGTATGTAAGACAGATGAGAAAGCCTGGTTGAATTATCTTTGCAGAGAAAATTGGTTCTTCTGTTCGAGAAACTTGAAAAATGCTTTGGATAATTCACACAAATAAGTAAGTAAAAAGAAAGAAGCAGTTTCATTTTGTCGTGTCTCTTTAAATCTGTACTATTGCTCTCACCTTGTCTTTTCACTGGAAACTTAATTTTAGCAATGCAGGTAGCCTGCTGTTGCCAGAACAGTAGTTTCATAAAACAGAGTAGTGGTAATGATGTCTGTGAACCCCATGGAGACAGCTTGAAACTTCTGACAGTCACTGAGTGAAATTAGAACTTTCTTTTTTTGCTTGGAAATATTTTTATTTCACTAATTGGACTGTATCTTATGGTGATGTAATGCATGGTTAAAACTTAACATCTGTGTTTTGTCATTTTTAGTTGCAAACTCTATGTTCTTGATCTGTTTATTTAGCGAGAACAATTATCCTTTTAGGTAGCGTTATATACTTTTACTAGCTGAAATGGCCCTTGGAAGTTAAAATAATTAATTGTTCGATCATATTGACAACAAGTCTTACTTGATAAAAATCTTAGCATTAACTAGAAGGTAGAGTTTGTTCTACAGGAAAGGTCAATATGTGTCACTGAGTACCACAAATGGTTTTACTATGAGCTAATTGTTCCATTTGTCTTAAATCATTAGAAGACCTGGTCACTAGGTCTGCCCACTGTGGAGTATCTTTTTGTCCACTGTAAGCTGCAGTGTAGCAAGAAATGAAAATTGGAGCTGATCTTCATCCCTCAGTGAGTGCATCCAGATTTGGAAAATGACAGCAGTAATATTCCCTTAGTAAAGCTGGAGCTTAGCCCTGTTATACTTATTTAAAAGCCTATTCATACAAATTAAATCCATTCCATATCCTGGCCTCTGATGACAGCTCCATTTTTTTTTCTTGTCTGGTTTAAATTACCCCAAGTCTGTACACAGAAAGAATTTATCCCTTTCAAGAGACTTCTCCAAGCCTACAATAAATTCACATGGGTCGTCCCATCAATGTGGTGAATTTGCATTATTATTTCATTATGAGAAGGAAAGAAAGAGGATTAGATCTCTTATAGCATTGGCAGTGCCTAATTCAACCTGAACACATGATTAAAGCTGGCATTTATGACTTTAACTGTCAAAGAAAACTAATTGTAAACTGAGAGCTGTGGATAATTATGGCCTTTGCTATTAAACAGTTTTTCTCCTACTTATCACAGGACAAACTACAGACAGTACTATTTTTTGCATTTAGCTTTTGGTTACTTGGAGCCTATTTATGCAAGTGAAAATTGATCTAGATTCTCAAACTGATGGCTCTGTGTAAACTTTGTTTCAATCATGCTATAAAAACCATGAAAAATGTGTCACTTATGCTGCAATATCCATGACATTGCATTTTGTATTGTCTCACTCGTAAGTATCCTTTGTTTTTAGCATGTGTCTGGTTCATTTGTTTCACATGAGTGCTACTGAATAAGCAAGTTTATCTCACGGGAGATATTTTCCTTTGTCTTTTATTATCATTCATACATTGCTTGCATGGATTTTCTAACTTGTAGTGCTGTCTAGATAATAACAGTTTCAATGTGTTTTGTGGAAAAAAAAAACTACAGGAATAGTTTAGGGTTTTCGTCTTCACATTGCTTTTCATTTTATTTATTTTATTTTATTTTATTTCATTTTATTTTATTTTACTTTATTTATTTTATTTTTTCTTTCTACTTGGAATGGATTCCAGATAGGAGAGATTCAACATGAGGGGAGCAGGAAATTCTGGATGTTGCAAGTGATGCAAGTTAAAAGCAAAACAAAACAAAACACACTAAACTCCCTGGGAATACAAATAAATGTGTCCTTTAGCTATTGAACAATTATTAAGTAGTTAAATGATTCAGCCTCTGCCCTGGAGAAACTTGCACCGCAGTTTTAACAAACAAAATACATATCCATACTTTTGTGTGTACGGTGACTAACTCCAAAGAATGTCCTTTTCAATACACTTGGAGAATGTAGCTCTAGATGTGTTGAATTCGAAAGGTTTGCTTATAGATTTGAGCTGTTTTATATTCAGTCCAAACATAGTTTTTTCTGAGTTTTACTTACAAATTCTGATGTATGTGTCTCTCTCTGCTCTCTGCATCTCATTGCGGGCACAGTTATTTCAGACCATAACACCAATAATTTGTGTTTCCTGGATGTTATCTGTTTCTTGCGAAATGGTGTGTGCTATTTCTAATCAAGTGGGCTGACAACTGAATCCATTTAGATGCCAAACTACTTGTAAGCATTCCCAGATCAGTTTTTAGGTATTTGCCTGGGTATGATACCCAGACCAGTCAAATTAATACAGTTTAATTCAGGTACAAATTTGCATTGAAAGGATGCAAATGGTGACAGAACTATTTACGTTGTGGAAGACATAGATTTCTTGAGGAGTATACAATTAAGAAGATTTTAACTGTTATTACTTTTAAAAGATTAATGTCTCTCTCTAGGTTCTCATGACGGAGAACCTTATAACTCCATGGATTTCAGGTATTCTGAATAACCAATTACCTGATTCAAAGTGTTACACTTCTGAAAACAATAAAGATGGAGTCATAAAGCAATAACATGCTTGTAAAAGTAACTCAAAACAGAAAGTCAGACCTATTAAGTTATTTAGGTAGTAAGCTAACACCTACAACCCTATTGATTTCAGAGGTATTTGTGTGCTTATAATTTCTGTCAATATGATTTACAAGATTTAAACTTTGTTTGCATATTCATCAACTCTTTATGACACAGCTTTCAGGAACTTGGATTGGAAGAAAAAACATAGAAAAGAATATTAAAAATATTAAAGAGTCAAGAGTTTGAAGTTTAGACAAGACAATGATGGCTTTATCTGCAAAGAGACACTACCATCGAAACTTACCAACAGAAGCAATAGATCTGAGTAGAATAAGTTCTTAAGACGGTGTTTGCCATAAGGAGACAAAAGGTGAGGAAAAAAACAAAGGTCAAAAAGAAGCATTTATTTTATATGAACTGTATCACTTCTGAAATAAAGACATATTGTGCAATTGGTATCTCACCAATAATAACAGAAAAAAATTAGGAGGGTCTTGGAGAAGTAATATCTATAGTAGAATTCTAGAAAACACAACAGAATCTTAGCAGATCACAGAAAAAAGAATCTTTAAGACACAATGAAACACCAAATGAGGATTTAATCTTTGGGTACCTGAGAAATGGGAAAACAATGTTAGCATAATATCTTTGAGGGGCAATGTGGCAAAGACTTACGATGCTGTAAATCTACTAATAAGTAGGG
>NW_010144279.1:17443-22919 GCF_000699245.1 Pterocles gutturalis
AGTAAAAATGAAAAAGAAAACTTGGCTTTCATTAGAAACATCAGTTCACCAGAAATAGATAACACCTACCAAATACACAAATAGACTTCTCTTAATATTTGAAATACAATTGAATATTCAGCCAAACAGGAAAACAATCCTGGATTTTGGAATGAATTTTGACTACTTTCAAGGTCTCTATATGGATGACCAAGGTGAAATAAATTTACTAGTGACATCAGAAACAGGGGACTGGAAATCGACAGAAGGAAAATCAGTTGAGGTGAAAAGCAGGGCTGTAGGAATCATCAGCAGGATAGCTTTGCTCACTCTGTAGATAAGTGACCTGTAGGAAGGAATATGGGACTTTGTTTTTCAACAAGATCTGGTTTCTAAAGAAAACTGAAGTTATGTACTATGATGATTCACGTGAACTGGAGGAATGAATAGATAAGAAGGAAGTTTGTTCTTTCAACACTAATAGAATATGAATTAAAAAAAAAAAACAAGACACAACAATGCATTTCCCAGTGGTGATACATTAAAAATGTCCATCAGCAGAGAGTCTAGAACAGAACTATTAAACAGAAAACTGCAAAATGCTTGACGTAAGACTTCAGATCAATCAGAGAATGTCATCAGAAGTTATTCTGGTACAACATCAATAGAAGCCAAGAATATATTTTGGATTACAACACTGGTAATACCATGGGAGAGATAGCACACAAATGAGAGGAAAACAATACAATTAAGGAAATCAGAGTCTCTAGAATTTTAGCTATACAAAGGTCATTAAAACAACAGTTGCAAGGGAAAGGGTTGAGCTGTGACAAGAAAAAATGAATATGTAGACTTCATTGGTGCAGTGATAAAACTTCAAAAGGATGCTGCATCAAGTGTAGATAGACATGACTAATTAGGTGAGCCATGTTGTTCAAAAACAACAGTTTGTAAATTTGGAAGTGATAAAAGGAAATATCACAACGGGGTAAGGCTATGGTTAGACCTCAGAGATTCGTTAGATCTCAAAATTTAGGAAAAGAATTACTTTTATGTTGGTAACAAGCATGCCAAGGTTTATTGTAATGAGATGATTATTGTGTTTAATTAAGGAGAAGGAAATTAATGGTTTAGGGTTTCTTTTTATTTCTTAGAAATTAGTTTAAGATCTAATGGGTGAAAACCTTTCAATATCTACCTACAAGGTGATTCATATACTTTCTTTCATCTGCTGAGTGTTATCTCACTTCTGATTCAAAGCCTTTTTTTGGTGTGTGGAAGAGCTCCTCCTGACTTTCCTAGAGTCTGGATCTGTGCCTTATGGTTGTTTATACAAATGGATGGGGGGAAAGGAGATGATAGCCATATTATTTCCTGACATTTCTCTGTCCTCAGGATATAGTACTCTTAAACACTTTCAAGAGTCATACGGTGAGAACTTTCTTCGCCATGAGAAATACAGCCATGTACATTAAATTCTGAAAATATTTCCAAGAATAATTTTTTTTTTTTAATTCCATTATGCCATGGAACCATTTTTGTTACTTTTTTTAATGAATTTTCATTTCCATTTCTGGCAGGGAATCCTTTTCTTCAACTGCTTTGCCAGGAGCCACAATTTCTGCAGGAAACCAGACTCTCCAATGGTTTCAATCTGAGGTAGAAGATTGTTGTAAAACTACTTCATCTCATTTAAAGGATTTCGTTTTTCCTGGAGAATATACTTCAGCAGTTTATAGTGCCAGTCTTGTAAGTGAAGCCTGTTAAATTAACAATCTTGTCCTGTATGTATTTATCAAGAATATGTCTGATGAAAAACTACTAGTAACACCAATAATAAGCCTTCTTTTACAGAATTTTCCCTAAACTACTAAATATATGTTTTCTCAACTTCAGTAGAATAAGGCTATGTCAGCAAAACAAGATGAGATTCAGATCTCAATTTGTCTGCAAAATAAATACATTAAAAATGATGGTCACGAGTGAATATCAGCAGAAGAAAAAGTTCTTATGCTGTAGAAACATGTAGAGTTATAACAATGTATTACAGGTGATTTCACTTTAAAAATGTATTTTACAGTGATATTTAAATGACAAAATATGAAGGCTTTTATTCCTCTTGAGGCATTTACATTCCTACTACGAAATTGTTCAAGTATAGCTTTTGAATGTTTTATTTCATAAAATACAAACAATTCAGTGAAAAACAGTGAATACCATAGTAACTAAGAATTTAGCCTGATTTAAAAGTTATGGTCTAAGTTCTATCTTATTGACTGAGACACATGCAGAGTAGCACAAACTCATTCCCTAGAGAAAATGTCAGGGATGTCCAAACAGCCCAATTGCCAGTAAGCTTTTTGGATCCATTTTCTGATTGCTGTGCTCTATAGGTATTTGTGATGGATGTCGAGTGGCTGTGCACAGCATTACTGCAGTAGTGCTTACCTTCATGGGATTTATGAGGTAGTGTAGCTTTTATGTTGTCTGTAAAAGGCATTTCATTTTTTGGTTCATAAACCTTCCATTAGGAGATCTGATAACAACTAAAACCAAGTTTCAGAGGAGTATTAGTTGGTTGCTGTTAATTATTGCTTAGCTTTAAAGAGAAGATGATTAGACTTTCAGCAGAACATAAAAAATGGTCTTGGACAGCCGAGAATTCATTAAAAGGAAAATAAAATTGTTGCAGAGGGCTCACTTTCTAGTTCAAAATACTGTTAACAGTGCAGAATTAAGGATAAGTACCTACCAATTCCTTGCATAGCTGCCCACCATAAATCATCTCACTGTTTAGTAGGAGTTCACATAGCTTGTCACTTTCTACACCACTAATGAATATAATGTATAAATGTTTGTACAAAACTTGCAGTGTTGCCTGGTAGGCATCACAGAACTAAACAGAATGTGAGATTACAATGAGTTATTTGGAAGCTGTCTTTTACTATTGTTGTATTTTGTTAGACTCTGTTCCTACTTTCTTCTTTCTAAACAACACACTGGTGGAGAAATTTTAGAAGGCAAAACTCAAATGATTGAAACCAAAACATTCATTTATTTATGTTCCGTGAAGGTACATTACACTTACTTACCTTAGTCACTGCAACATATCAGAGGGTTTGTACACGGCATCTCAGATACCAGCACTTGAAATTCACACTGAAGAGCAGTGGCCAACCGTTATGAATTGTAGAGGATCTTTGGGTTGCAGCTAAAGCAACTGAAAGCAGCCCTGGGCAGACTCTGCTTTCTGTGCCAGCCTGCACTTCTGAAACAGGAACAGAAGACAATATCACAGAACTGTATTTTAATAATTGTGTCTTGGTGGCACAGTTCTAATTTTACATCGAAAAGAAATGGCTGTTGTTCGCTGATAATGTTTACAAACATGAAATTCTTTTCTGTCTCCTTTAGTTGAAAAGAACTGGAAATCTTTACTTCACTTCCCTCTGTCTTTACAGGAAATCATCCCTAAAAGCTGGGAATGTTTGTGATGAGAGTGACATGAGTATTATACCATGCATAGTATGTTTTCTACATGACAAAGGCTAATAATTTCTGGAGTTACCTATTTCTGAGGCCATTTTCATGCTGTATGCTGATGAGATCATAGACACAAGCTGGATTTACCTTGTGGCTCTGAGATTCAGAGCCTTTTGCTCTGAGGTTCAGATGGACAGAGGTAAGAAGCACTCCTCTGAAGTTCTTTGTGCTCAGCTCTTTGAGAGATTCATTTAAAGTTTCTAGATATGAAAGGCACTTTATTACTGATCTAACTGATGGATACTGAGGTAGGGACACTCATCATGCTTCCTGAAATAAGCCATTTTCAGACTTTCCCTCAAGACAAAAGAGTAGAACTACTGAAGTGCTTCCTCTAAGCACTCTGCAAGCTCCCCAGTCGTTCTTGGGAGCTTAAACTTGTCACTCCCAAAGACTTTTTAAGGAAATGTGACAAAACAGTGTCTGGCTGTTTGTAAAAGCTCAGGAAGTATTAATTAGCATAGTGTTATGACAGCACAATGCTAAGTCTTGAAAGCACTGAGAGGATACTCAGGATTTGAATCATAGAATTATAGAATGGTTAGCATTGGAAAGGACCTTCAAGGTCCTTATTGAGTTCCAACCCCCCTGCAATGGGCAGGGACACCTTCCACTAGACCAGGTTGCTCAAAGCCTCATCCAGCCTGGCCTTGAACACCTCCAGGGGTGGGGCATCCACAACTTCCCTGGCCAACCCGTTCCGGTGTCTAAAAACCCTCACAGTGAAAAACTTCTTCCTAATATCTAATCTAAATCTTCCATCTTTCAGTTTATAACTGTTACCCTTGTCTTCTCACTACACTCGCTGATAAAGAGCGCCTCCACATCTCTCCTGTAGGTCCCCTTCAAGTACTGGTATACTGCTATTAATTCTCCTTGAAGCCTTCTTTTCTCCAGGCTGAACAACCCCAACTCTCTCAGCCTGTCCTCATAGGGGAGGTGCTTCAGCCTTCTGAACAATTTCGTGGCTCTCCTCTGGACTCCCTCCAACAGGTCCAGGTCTTTTTTATGTTGGGGGCCCCACATCTGAACACAGTACTCAAGGTGGGGTCTCACGAGAGCAGAGTAGAGGGGGAGAATCACCTCCTTTGACCTGCTGCTAATGCTTCTTTTGATGCAGCCCAGGACACGGTTCGCTTTCGGGGCTGCAAGTGCACACTGCTGGCTCATGTTCAGCTTCTCATCCACCAATACCCCGAAGTCCTTCTTCTCAGAACTGCTCTCTATCCATTCTCCACCCAGCCTGTATTTGTGCTTGGGATTGCCTCAACCCACGTTCAGGACATTGCACTTGAACTTATTAAATTTCATGGGTTTGCATTGGCCCACTTCTCAAGCCTGTCCAGGCCCCTCTGGATGGCATCCCTTCCCTCTAGTGTGTCCACCGCACCACACAGCTTGGTGTCATAGGCAAACTTGCTGAGGGTGTACCCAATCCTGCTGTCCATGTCTCTGACAAAGATGTCAAACAACACTGGTCCCAGGACTGACCCCTGAGGAATGCCACTTGTCACTGGTCTCCACTTGGACACTGAGCCACTGACCTCAACTCTCTGAGTGTGGCCATCTAGCCAATTCCTTATCCAGCAAGTGGTCCTTCTGTCAAATCCATGTCCCTCCAACTTAAAGACAAGGATGTCATGTGGGACTGTGTCAAAGGCTTTGCACAAGTCCAGGTAGATTATATCAGTGGCTCTTCCGTTATCCACGAGCCCTGTAGCCCCATCATAGAAGGCCACTAAGTTTATAGGCACAGGGTGCCCTTGGTGAAGCTGTGTTGGCTGTCACCAATCACCTCCCTGTTTTCCATGAGCTTTAGCATAGTTTCCAGGAGGATTTGCTTCATGGTCTTGCCAGGCACAGAGGTGAGACTGACTGGCCTGTAGTTTCCTGGGTATTCCTTATTTCCTTTTTAAAAAATGGGGGTTATGTTTGCCCTTTTCCAGTCAGCAGG
>NW_010144279.1:22946-23361 GCF_000699245.1 Pterocles gutturalis
TGGATATTCATTTGGCAACTTCATCTGCCAGTTCCCTCAGGACCCGTGGATGTATCTCATCAGGTCCCACTGACTTGTATACATTCAGGTACTTCAGATGGTCTCGAACCTGATCTTCTCCTACAGCTGGCGGTTCTTCCTTCCCCCGTCACTGCTTTTGCCTTCTGCAACTTGGGCAGTGTGTCTTGAGCTCTTGCCAGTGAAGATTGAGGTAAAGAGCTTGTTAAGTACCTGGGTAGGCAGGTCTCCCACTTTCTTCCAGAGGGGGCCCACATTTTCCCTAGTCCTCCTTTTATCGCTGACATACCTATAGAAGTTCTTCCTGTTACCCTTAACATCCTTGGCCATATTTAATTCTGTTAGGGCTTTAGCTTTAACGTGACTCCTGGCTTCACAGACAGTGTCTCTGCATTGT
>NW_010144280.1:0-604 GCF_000699245.1 Pterocles gutturalis
TATTTATAATTGAAACTTTTCCAAAAAATTAAATTACCCCATTCCGGATCCTAACCTAGTGACTTGATTTGATTTAGAATTTGCAACGAGTTTAGGAAAAAAAAAAAGTCGAACAACCAAAAAGGTCGTTTCCTTGGAAGATGCTCGTGCTTCGGTGCCGCAGAATAAATTTCCCCATTTGAGCCCATTTTTGGGGCGTCCTTGGGGGTGATTGGGGTGATGAACGTGGGGTGAAGGTGGCCGGGGAAGGTGCTGAGCTGCGGGACGCTGTGACCCGCCCAAGCTGTCGATGGGCCACCATCTCCCTCCGCCAGAGGAGATGATCCTGGTTTTAACGGGCTTTGGAGATTTAGACGAAGGTCACCCAGTTCCTCCCGCTGCCGATTAGTCCTGGGACGGCGGAACTTGGAGGACGCGGGGGACGTGCGGAGGGAGGCGAGAGCTTGGGGTGGGTTCCCCACGCCGGGATTTTGGGGTGTCACCGCCCCGTGTCCCGTGCAGGAATCCAGGAGCGACTGGTAATGGTTTCTTGCACATCCCAGTTTGCCAGGACCAGACCTTCCCCCAGCAGCATCCTCCCAGTTTGGGAAGAAAAATGAAAAAA
>NW_010144280.1:616-3207 GCF_000699245.1 Pterocles gutturalis
AAATCAGAGTGGTGGAGAGAAGAGGAACCCAGACCCTGCGGGTGGGGTAACCCATCGCTGGGGTGGGGACGCCGTGGTGGGATTTCCAGTTTGGGGCTGAAATAGGGAAAAAAAAAAAAACAAACCTAAAAATTATATACGAGCGTCAACACGCTCAGGATTTCCATTATTGTTGCTCCAGATAAGCAATGAACTGGAAAAATAAGTGAAAAAAGCTCTGCAGGTGGAGTTATAAATATTATATCTTTAATTTTTGTAGATCTTTCAATCTTATAAGTCTTTAAATCTTTGTTCTAAATATGATTTTTTAAAAATAGTTAAACAGTTCAGGCTAAAAAAATGTTTGCAGTTGGTCTGTGAAGACATTGCACAGGAGAGAAGCTCATTGGGTGTACCATGCGTAAATGATTTTTATCTTCGCCTTTGGGAAATTTTTTTTTTTTTTTAATTTAATTTTATCTTCACCTTTGGCAATTTGAGGACTTAGAGGAATATTTGCCGGGAGCAAAGGGTTTGGACACATCAAAAGCTTGTAAAGCTGCAAGAGAAATCCTTCTGACACCTTCCAGTAAGCAGATCCAGTGGTTCGGAACAACAC
Source organism: Pterocles gutturalis (assembly GCF_000699245.1). Lineage (NCBI taxonomy): Eukaryota > Metazoa > Chordata > Aves > Pterocliformes > Pteroclidae > Pterocles > Pterocles gutturalis. The sequence continues at coordinate 1,215 of NW_010144280.1, forward strand.
ATTGCTCCAGGCATGACTTTTGAAGCTGAATTAGGGCAGATTTAGATGAGATACAAGGATGAAATTTTTTTCCGATGAGGGTGGTGAGGCAGTGACCCAGGTTGCCCAGAGAAGCTGTGGATGCCCCATCCCTGGAGGGGTTCAAGGCCAGGCTGGATGAGGCTTTGGGCAACCTGGGCTGGTGGGAGGTGTTGGAACTCAATGGTCTTGAAGGTCCCTCCCAACCCAACCCAACCCAACCCCTTCCGTGATTCCTTGAGAACTCCGAGGTCTGGTGACCAACCCATTGGCTGTTCTTGGCCGTGATTCTACAGGAAGAGATTTGGCCAAATTTCTTGCAAAGTCCATGTCATATCCTCTAAAAACAGCCAAGGGGAATAGAAGAGGAATAACGCTCAAGACTCTACTTGAAGATGGTCAACAGCATGAAGGAGCTCCACGGGTTTGGAGACAAAACCCAAAGGATGGTGTCATGGGGGCAAGACACTGCTGGGTGCTGGACCACCCAGTGTCACCCATATTCGTCTCTAATTCTCGCCGACACTCCGGGTCGGATGCTGTTGGCAAGGCGCCGGGGGCTGACCGAGGTCCCCGCGGTGCCATGGGGCAGGTCGGTGGCTCCCGCAGAGATAACGCCGTCGCTGCGGCTCACCGCTCGGAAACGGGGTTGGGTCCGTCCTGGGTCAACAACATCGACCGATAAACCCCAAATGGGATATTTCCCACCCCGGCGCTGGGGTGGGCTGTGGACCGCTGGCACCAGTGGAAACTGGGAGAGGGTGGGGAGGAGCGGCCGCCGTCTCTGCGCCCAGGTAGATGGGTGGTGATTTCCCGCAAGCGAAAGCAAACAGGAGGGGAATGTTTGAGTTCCTGCCGCTGGGGTGGATAAGGAAGGGCTGGGAAAGAGCCGGCTCCGGGAAAACTCCGGCTTTGCTTCTCCTTATCTCGTCCTCACACCTCCGCCTGGGCTCCCGGCCAGCGGGTGCTCGCTCTCCGCTCCCGGTAAGCGGGAAAGGGCTGGAAGCACCGAGAAAAGTCAGGAGGAGGTTTTGCATCCCGAACCCAAATTCCCAGTAGAGCTGGGAGGGCGAAAGGATGCGCCAGAGCATCCCAAACCCAAATTCCCAGTAGGGCTGGGAGAGGAAAGGATGCGCGGGGGCATCCTGAACCCAAATTCCCAGTAGGGCTGGGAGGGGGAAAGGATGCGCCGGAGCATCCCGAACCCAAATTCCCAGTAGAGCTGGGAGAGGAAAGGATGCACCGGAGCATCCCAAACCCAAATTCCCAGTAGGGCTGGGAGGGGGAAAGGATGCGCCGGAGCATCCCGAACCCAAATTCCCAGTAGAGCTGGGAGAGGAAAGGATGCACCGGAGCATCCCAAACCCAAATTCCCAGTAGGGCTGGGAGAGGAGAGGATGCGCCGGAGCATCCCAAACCCAAACTGGTTTTGTTCAGCCCAAGGTCCCAGTGGCTGCATCCGTGAGCGAGGTGACGCCGGGGCAGGCGGGTGTCACTCGCCCGCAAAATGCCCCTTTTCCTCAAGCGTAACCCCATAAAAAAAAATAAATTCCAGCTGGATTCCTAACGCCCCGGTGTTACGTGCCTGCAGACAGGTGAGCCACCAGGGTGGAGTTTTCCTCTTGACTTCGCAGGGCTTGCAGCTGCCCTTTAATTAATTTTAAGTGAAGTTAATTGAACCAGGGCATCGGTTGGGAGCTGGCAGGATGTCCGCCTCTGCTCCAGCCCAGCTGCCCAGACACGGATGGGTCAGGGAGCAATTTTTTTTATGCCTTTCCTGGGGAAAAAAAGATGCTTTGATGCCATTTGTAGGAGCCGAGCATCAACATCGCCTCAATGAAAATTATTTCCAGGAGCAAGGGGGGCAGATTTCTTCCTTTTCCGGCCACGACACCCACTTGTGTCTCACCGGCATCGTTTGCTCAAGGGAGTTGAGTCGCTCTCGCCACTGGAACCCTTTTTTTTTTTTTTTTTT
>NW_010144281.1:0-8253 GCF_000699245.1 Pterocles gutturalis
CATCGTGAGTGGTCACAACACAAAGCACATGGTTTCGTGCCTTCCCTCCCTCCTGCCTCGCTTGTCCCTCTCCGGTCCCCTTCCCCAGCCTGCCGGGGAGCTCCGGGCTGTGCCCCGGGAACCGCTGGCTCCGGGCTCCGTTACCGGCCTTTCTGATGGCTGACGGACGGGAGGACAAGCGGTGGCAGCCTGTGGTGACCTCACTTGCTGCCTACGGAATTTTGGTGATCCTGATCCACATTCCCGATCACCTTTAGGATGGTTTTTTACCTTGTTTTGCACCAGAAGCCTCGATTTCTGGGAATAGGCTGCGTTTCAGTGAACCTGGGTGGGGATTTTACTGAGGTCTGTCTGCCCTGTTCTTTGTTCTGGATTTAATTCTGAAGTTAACTGTAAAGTTTCTTTCTGTCTTTTTAACGAGGCAGAGGGAGGCTTGTGGTTTGCGTTGATTTCTTTCCCTGTGCTGTTGGTTTTTGGGTTCCAGTGAGTTGTACAGTTGATGTGAAAAATTGCCACCATCCAGTTCTAATCATCAGGGAAAATGTTTTTATTTTCAGGCTCTGGAGATACAACCAGAACTTTTCGTTCACATGGCAGCAGCAAACTCTACTCCACCCGGCTCTTTGGATCTAAACCAGCCTGGATTTGCAAAGGAGATCCTGGGAACTAAACTGGAGGTCAAATACCTCTGCTCCGACTGCAAAAACATCCTGAGGAGGCCGTTCCAAGCTCAGTGCGGACATCGTTACTGTTCCTATTGTCTGAATAAAATTATAAGGTGACTTTTGTGCCTTCAGTCTGAAGACAAAATACTTGAAAGGCATTTTCAAGCAAAAAAGGAGATAAAAGTTTAATTTTCAGGGATTTCTCAGTGAGGGAGCTGCGTTTAATCATTGAGGTTAAGCATCAGGTCGTCTTTAAGGGAATGTGTAATCTCTGATTTGCTTTTATTGTTCCAGAGGTTGCTTATAGTTCCCTTTTCCAGAATCTCCTAGGTTGGTTTTGCTATTCAGGTGACAATCCAGGTGGGTCACCCATCTCCTTCAGTCTTCATCACAGCTGCTGAAGGAGCTTGCTCCTAAAAGTCCTTGTGTGGTTGTTGTGCCAAAATGTGAGAAATTTAGGCACATGCTGGCTTCCAGAAAAGATTTGTAGTGTTCTGTCAGGCTCTGGCCTTTAAGTGAGGGAAGTTGAATAGAGTGGTTAATCAGGAGAAGAAAACAAATTAGTCAGAAATGGGCATCAAAAATACACATGAATAAAGGGTCAATGTGTTCTTCTAAAAACAGGAAAGTGCTTTACTTTTATAAAGTTACCAGAAATAGTTTTATCCTCAAATCATGCATCAGTCTCTCTTTGTTGTGTTTGATAATAATTTTTCTGTCTGCTAGTGCTGGACCTCAAAAGTGTGCCAGCTGTATTCAGGAAGGGATATACGAAGAAGGAATTTCTATTTTGGAAACAAGCTCAGTAAGTAAAAATGCATTTTAAAAAATAAAAGAGCTCCCTGATGTCACTAATAACCCCTTGCAGATTTGTTTAAGACACGAGTTCTGAGAATCCCCTGTTCCTAGGAAATGTTTTCTTCAGTAGTGAGAGTTGTCATTAAGCTGGTGGACTCCCCAGCCTCTAAAATCCAGGTCACGGTAACATAGCGGTGGCCTACTTAAACACTGCAATAATGATTGATTTGCCATTAGCACACCTCTGAGGATGTGGTGTGGCAACTGGCCTGAGAGGAGCTTTAATTAAGATCCTGGACTAAAACTGCAGCCCCTCGGTAATGTTTGTGGTTTGCTTGTTTTCTCCATTTTAGGCTTTTCCAGACAACGCGGCTCGCCGGGAGGTGGAAAGTCTGCCTGCTGTCTGTATTAACAGTGGCTGCACCTGGAAGGGGACTATTAAAGAATACGAGGTAAAGGCCAAAGCAAGGCTTTCCATTTCTGCGTGCCTGTGCTTTCCTCTGTGTCTGGGGAAGGCTCAGGTGGTTTTGCTTCTCCGCTGACACTGGCAGTGGCGGTGGGAGCTTTCACCTCCCTGGACTGGTGAGATTTCTTGTCTGAGCTGGGTTCGTGTGCCCTGCTGAGGGCCCAGGCTGAACTGAAACAATTTCAGATCTGCTTGTGGCCGCAGGCATCAAGCAAGTCACTTCCATGGGGGGATCCACTTGGTCTACCTCCAACTCCTTTCTGCTATAAAAGACAAGTGACCTGCCCAGAAATGGTGCAGTGCTGTGAAATTATTGTGAAGTTCTCTGCATTATGTGAACCTAAAACCTACTTCAGACCCGTGAGCTTGGGGAAGGTGGCCTGGCCACGATCCTGTTTCCAGCCAGCTGCCCCCATAGCTGCCAGGGCAGTGGGACCGGACTTTGGTCACCTTCTGGCCACTGCTTGCTCCGAGCTGCTCTGGGCCAGGAGCTCACTGGACAGGACCTACTCTTCTCCAGGAGCCCACCAAAAAAGCTTTAATGCAGGCCTTGATCATGCCTGTGGGCATTTGGTCCTTAGAGGTAACGTGCCTCATGAGAAGGGCGTTCTTGCTGAGACCGATGGCCACCCCCGGCTTCCCTGGGCTGTCCAGCGAGTCAGCTGGGCTGTGGCACTTTGCGTTGTTACAGTGCCTTGGCAGTTAGCAGTGGATGTATATTCACCTGCCAAGCTTTAGTGCTCCTGAAGGACAGTTTTGTCATCCTCTTGGAATGGAAGAACCGCCATGTGGAGGGCCTGAGATAAGAGGAGGGAATTTTATGTCTCTCTAATGCTTGCCCTTGGTGAAGGTTGTAGCCACGTGGCTCATAGAGCTTTTGTAGTGACTGAGAGGTGTGTCAGGAAAAGGTTTAACCTCGCTCGGTCGGGGCTGACGTTTGGGTTCTCTCTGCAATGCTGCTGCAGGGTTGCAGGAAGGACCAACAGCTGGGGATGGTGTGGATCATGCCTGAGTTTTCTGCCTAGAGCCTGTTCGCAGAGGGATGTTCTGCACCTCATCTTTCTCATCCTGCTGTCCAGAACCTCCCACTGCTTTATGGCACAAGTTCAGCCCAAAAGAGGAGCGGATGTAGGGGGTTAATGGCCCTCCTGCTGGGAAAGCCTCATTCATAGGTCTGGAGGCAGCTGGTGGTGTGGGTGTGTGAGTGAGGAAATGTCCCGTTAAAGCTTCACACTGGTGCAGCAGGGAGAGTCAGGGAGTCGCCTGGCGGGGTACGGTGTGTTTCACTGAGATTCCAGGTTCAAGCTGTGCTGTTGGTCTCTGCAGATTGTTTGACCCATGCTTTAGTTTCTGCTGGGGGCCGGTGACTAGAAGTCCAATGCTCGCTGTGGTGTTCAAAGCAGTGATGGTAGTAAGTGAGCTCATCTCCGTTACACTAAACCAAATTATATTTGTCAGCAGCTTCCAGTGCTCTTATTGTGCTGTGACTGATGAGCTCTTCTGAACTTTTTCTCCTGCATTGATAAAAGATCTTAAAAGAGTTCCTGCAGAGCCCAGCAAAAATCATCAGCTGCTAAAGGTTCTCCCTGGGTGGTCATACAAGTGTTTGAAGGCAGGTGTGGGTCCAGCCAGGGCTTGCACTAGAAGTTCAAAAGGCAACGAGCTGTCCTGGGATGAGTCTAGAAGCGAGGCTCCACGTGCGCCTGGGTGATGCTCCGGGATCTTACGCACAGCTGCTTAAGAGCGTCTGCACTGGGGAGGCTGCGCCTCTTCTCTGCTCTGCACCTCATCGTCAAAGGGTCCCGTTGGGTGCTTTGCTGCAGCAGAGTGTGTTTGGTAGAGGTGTGGCTGTGGTGCGCTCGGGGCAGGTCTGCAGCGCTGAGCTGGGCTGTCCCGGGCAATGGAGGGAGCGGGGTTCTGAGCAGCGCTGGTCGGTTCCTCTCGGGACCCAGCTTGCCTCTCCTGCCTGCCGCGGGGGGGCTGCAGTCTAACGGGGTGAGGTTATTTTGTGCTCTCTTGGGAAAAGATGATTCTTGCCTAGGAGCTGGTGGCAGGAGGCAAGGTCTGGCTTGTCCTATATCTGCTCCCAGCTGCCTTGGCATTTAGTCAGGGCTGGCTGTCCTCGTGTGGTCAGAGCTCGGGAGATGGGCTGTGTGGCTGAGTGGGGCTGATGAAAGGAGGCGTCAAACGTTAGCCCAGAGTCTCTCTTGGTAGCCTGGATTCCTGTTAAACCCTGCCTTAGGGGCAGGCTTGTTAGTTTGGAGTTTGCCTGGTGCGCTCCGGTTGCATCCGCAGCCAGCAATGTGTGTAACGTCCTGCAGCAGCTCAGCGCTCCTGCTGTGGAAAGTCCCTTGCTGCGCTATTTCTGACAGGACATGGAAAGTCCCTAAGAGCGAATTCATTGTTTGCTAATTTAAAAATCCTGTGTTCATACTGAGAGAGACCGACTTGGCTGCTATCCACTTACAAATCAAGAGATACTGTCACTTCTGGTTTGCTAATCTTATTAGGGCACGAACAAGGAAAAAAAAATGTTCTGCAGCTGAAAAGCTCTAGCTCTTCAACTTAAACAAAAAACCAACCTGATTTCAGTTTTGCTTTCTGTTCAGGCAGACCAAAGTTTGGGTTTCAAAGGGACATACAAAACTGAAGGAGTGCAATCTGCTTGGGCACGACTTGCACTTCTGCTTAAAGCTGGGTGAAGCATAGGAAATCTTCAAATGCTTAGCACATGTCTGGGTTTATAAATGCATTTTTCAGACTTTGTAAATATTTAGTGGTGTTTGGATAAAGCAGTTTGTGGGGGAGCTGCAGGGTTTTTCCTTTTCATCAGTAACCTCTTTCCATGGGTAGGTTTCCTGATGAGTCTGCCTGAACGTACATCAGAAAGGCAGGCTGTGGGCAGGAGCCTTTGGGTGCAGGTGGAAAGTCTGAGGAGGGCTGCAGAAACTAAAACTAGCCCGTTAGAGCAAAAGGAGAGACCAAGAAAACACATCCTGTGATATCCAGGTAGAGGGAGTTTGTGATTTCTCAGCAATGGAGCATTTCTTTTCTTCCCCTGCAGTACCTCCGGTTGCTTGTGTCTCTCTTCTGTTTTATCAGCATATCTTCAGTTCTCATCTACCTTTTATTTATGGGGGGGTGGCACTGTTAGGAGACAGATGAGCTGAGCTAGTGAGGAGGGGTGACTGTCATCCGTGCTGATAACCTGTCCTCATCCAAACCGGAGGGGGTGTGTTCTCCTTGTAGCTTGTTGTAACATCGTTTTTTTGAAGAGTTCACTTCAATTGAAGCCTGGAAAGCTGTGGAAGATGCAAAACTCAGAATTTAAGTGATGTTAATCCAAAGCCTGTGGTGTTGGAGAGTATGTCTGCAGCCCCTTCTGGGCTCTGTGGCTTCCTCTCCCAGGAGGACAGGGGAACTGGGCAGTCCCTTCTTGCCCAGTGTTCCTGCTAGGAGATGCTGGAGAAGCTCTGCTGCACCTCGTGTAGAGAAAACTGTCCCTCGGAAATGCTGCGGGGGCCCTGAGCCACAGGCTCTCCTGGCTTTGTGATGCTTCCCTGCTTAATGCCTCCCCTTTCCACCTGCAGCCCAGAAGTGTCCCGAGAGTTTTTGGTGGTGATTTTCAGCTTAGGCTGCAAACTAGCTCCAGGCTTTTGCACATTGCTTAGGACAGAGCTGCTGGCCTTTGGAGCTGCTTCACCTGGCTCCTGGTGCTTCCAAAATGTGCTTCTGGGTGTTCTTTAGCGGCGCTGCCGGCACGGGATACAGCAGTCGAAGTGCTGTGGGAAGCACCCTGGTGATGCTGTAGCAGGGGGACCAGCCGTCCTTTTAAACTCAGGTCCAGCATTCGTTGTCTTTTCCTGAAGGTTTTGGCCCCAGGTTGCAGTACGGTGTTGAAGAGCCGTTCGCAGCCAGCTCCGGCCCCATCAGCCGGTTGCCCCAGCGCCAGATCCCTTTCTTGTGGGAAGGTCCCTGGCTTGCGCGTGCAGGTGACCGAAAGGACCTCCTGCTTTGCAAAGGGATCTGACACACCTTTACTGTCCAGAGCTGGAGCTGAGGTCCCAGACAAGCCCAGCCTCCAGTACAGTCCCCAACATAGAGTTTCTGTAGCTGGCTGCTCCCCGTCCCCGCCCATGGTGGAGTGCCGAGAGTGCACATGGGAGGGGGCTGGAAAGCCCCATCTGCAGAGGGCCTGCTCTCGGCTTCTAAAACCAGCTCAGCCTTCTCGTGGTGGCCCACCCGAGGGGCAGTTTGGGCATTGGAAGACAAATTGCCCCAAGCCACAAGCTCTGAGGCTGGGGTGGGCGCTGCGTGGTGTGCGCCCGGCCAAATCCGTGATGGCGCAGCGCTGGGGGCGGTGGGACAGCACGTCACCCCCGGGGACATGCTCCGGGAGCTCTGGGTGACTGCCAGCAGACAATGCCACCGTCACACACACCCTCACGCACCCTTGGGCACCTCCAGCTCCTCGGCCAGCCTGGAGAAATCGGGTGTGAAACCCAGACACTCGCTGAGGGGATGTAAAAGACACGTGTCCCGGCTGTAATGTTTGTCCCCTTTTTTGGGTGCCAGTGGTGTTCTGGGCCTCGTGCTGTGGCAGCCCTTCTGTTCACAGCCCTCACCCCCGTGCTGCCTGTGGGTCAAAGGGGTCGACCTTGCCCCTGCCCACCCCCTGCAGCTCCCAGAGCTCGCCCGTGTCCAGACCCCTTTCCAACGCGAAGGTCGGGCAGACCCTGAGGCTGTCCCTTTTCATCCGAGCGACTGAGGTGGAGCTTTGCAGCTGGTGACAGTACTGCTGGGGGCAGGCAGACCTCTTGAGATCCGTCCTGGGACAGGGTTGGCGTGGGCAGTGCTGCTGGTGTGCTGAGAGCCCCACTGTCAGCACCGCAGCTCCTGCAGCTACCGCCAGCCACCGGCTGCTGGGAATAACCGCCGGAGGTGAATTCAGATCAGTGCTACCAACATGCCAGCGCCTGGCATCATTAGTGTGATGGTGTGGTTGGAGCCCCCTCCCCAGGCTGTTCTCGGGCAGTGACCTCATTCCATGTGGACGGTGCATCTCGGGCATTTTTCGCACGACTGCGACTGTAACTGGTCACTGTAGCCTGGAAGACCTGTGGACTTCTCTCTGATCGGACATTCCTGATTGCTTTGAATCTCCCTTACATGTCAAACAGCTCTTCACAGAGGCTCGGTGTAGTCCAATGCCATAATTTTTAATTTCCTTGGCAAGGGGATTTAGTCTTTTGTTTTGCCGCGGCTGGGATGAGGGACGGTGGTGTGCGGGCTCCAGCTGGCTGCAGGGCCAGGTCACGTCCAGACTCTGGGGGGTTCTGGCCCCGCTCGGTTTCAGACTCAAGTCTGCCTAGGAAAATTGTTCCTCTGGGATGATGGATTTGGAGAAAGCATCCAGGAGTGTCCCCCAGCTCACATAGTTCAAAGCAAACAGGGAAATGTTAGAAAACCTGCTGCTGCTTTCAGATGTTTCTTGTACCTTCAACCTTCTTCAAAACCTGCTGCTGCTCCCACGTCCTTATTCAGTGCAAGGAACGCTGCCTTGGTGTCCCTCTACCAATAAACCCCAAATAAATGTCTGTCTGGTCCGCCCTAAAGCCGATGAACAAAACCAGGGAAAGCTGAAAGCAAAAGTTGTTGTGCTGGCCCTGAGGAGAGGCATGTGCCCTGGGAGCCCTGACGTCTCTTCTGCCAACTGTTGTCCTCCCCTCGGCTGGACGCCGCGGCACTGGGCAGCAGAGTCGAGGCAGTGCTGGTTTCCCGTGCCATCGCTGCCATACGAGTGCCCGCTGAAGCCACAAGCAGTTACTGCTGGGAACTTCATCTTTGTTTTCGGCGCTTTCTTTGAGGTTTAAGTGTTTGTCATGTCGAGCAGACTCGCGTGGATCTCTGTCACCAGTGTGTCCCAGCAAAGGGAGCGGTTTGTGTCTGGCCCTAGCTGATGTGATGGTCTCGGAAAGCTCCTGTTCCCAGTTGGCACTGTGCGTTGCAGACTGGGTTCCTGCTTCCCAGCCCTGTGTTGCTGGGCTCCGCAGCTCAGGGACCGTGTGTGTGACAGCCCAGCCCCTGGGTGTGGGGAAAGCTTCGGGCAGGCCTGGCTTAAAACCATCTCCTGGTGAGGAGATGCAGGATGGAATGCATGTTGACCTCAGAGGAGCAGGACATCCCAAAGTACCTGTGTTTGTGGGACATTCCCCTCTTGGAGGCTTCAGAGCCCCTGGGGACTGGCAGAGGTGCACGAAGCAACTTTTACTTATTACAGAATCCCAAAATGGTTTGGGTTGGACGGCAACCTCATCCAGTGCC